>NW_026695387.1:0-141542 GCF_029851405.1 Lichtheimia ornata
CTTCACAACGATGCAAGGTAAGACCAACTCCATTTACACTCTCCACACCACTAACTTCTGGCATTGCCAACAATGCAAACCGTCAATGGGCGAACAGGTGGCCAATGGCGACGCATTCAGTTACAACAAGCACGTGCGCGATCTACCCTTGACACAAGCTTCCATTCCAATACAACATGTAAGTTCAATCGCTGCAATTCCTTTTATTGTTCAAGTCGAACATTGTAGTACTAAAGTTCGCGTGTAGGTTGGTGTTGTCTCGTCTATACGACCCAATGAGGCGTCGTGTGTCTTCCTTACCGAGTTGTCCACAATGAGAGTTCTCAAGACGTCTTGACATTGCCTCTTTTGGGTATGCTGACAACAAAAGCGTGTGGGTTGGTTTTACTTGTTATCTCACATTGCGTTTATGGTAGGTTGAACATGTTGGATGATGGTACCTCTGGCAGCAACAGGATACGGATATCAAAGCAAGAATGCTGTATGGTTGGCTCAATGGTAAGCGTGGTATTGAATCTACAAAGCGAAACCTGTTAATTAACGAGACTTACAGTGAAACAGCAGCAAGACAATATGGATGACGTGGAGATACGGTTTTATTTGAGGCATTGATGCTTTGAGAAATACCACAAGGTAAGAGTGTTCATTATTATGGGATTGGTTGGATTCAAGTGGACTTACCAAACACCATACAGTGGCAGAGCCTCTTTCGGCGATACTATTATTATCACGGCTGCACGTCAAGGACATCATTGTACTGTACTTTCCTGTGGAGCTCTACATGCTGTTCCCGGGGACAGTGCGACTCACGTTGCGGCCTCAGGGATTTAAAAATGCATCCTCTGTTCGCACGGCTCCATCGTTTTACGGCTATTGATCTCCTTGCCTTTAGAGAGAAGATGGTATCTCTATTGATGCACTTCATCGCGTCGATCCACAGGAGAGTACCGGTACTATGATGTTCCTTTGGCTGTGCGCTTTTATAATTACTTTACATCCTGATGGCCTATTTGGTTCCCGAGTCTACCGGTGATGATTGCGTGATTCAGGTCTGTATGACACTCATGCTTTTTGGAGACCTTTGCTGAAACGCTTACCATTATTTAGAGGGACCATTGCAGAGAGCTGCTTGTCTTTTGGTGCTTTTGAGCTTACAAGATCACAGCTATGATTGCTAAGTATTTATTCGATGGGTTTGGAAAATCGTTTACATACCATGTATCTTTTATACGTAGGTGAATCATGTCAGCAATCGGGAAAAGTTCGTTTATCTCTTGGTGTCATCAAATCTTTATTTCATTTCTGGTGGTTGGTTACCAAGCAACGGGCGATTTCTCTGAAGAGTGTCCGCCAATGCAAGTCTCTTGTGAGTGGATTGTATCAGCAACAAGTAACAGCATCCATATCGTTGGTTCCATATCAAGCTTTATCCCATCATCTGGTTTTCTCGTTATCGGCAATTCGGTGGGCATCCTGAAATGAAGGTCTCTTATCGATTGGTCACATCAGCAACAAGGAACAACTTGTATATCTTTGGTATCAGCAAGCTTTCTATCTCTTGGTGGTTCTGGTTATTGGCGATTCCTTTGGTGCGCGGCTGCTATTAAACGCCTCTTGTGGATGGATCATGTCAACAACAAGCAGAGGTGGTTGGTGGTTGGTGGTTGCCATGGCGATATCGTTGTTTCCTTTTGCTCCTTGCTATTCCCGCTCTACGCTTGGTGTCAACAGGTACATTCAGAGTCCAATGTTGCAGCGTAACTTGTTCCATTGACGCGTCAGCTTGTATAGAGGGCAAGTTTGGTTTCAAGACGTTGGCTGGTTTGGCGTTTTGTTTCGGCTCAACTATACTACACCATGGTTTTCGGTTTCCAGTAACCAACAACAACGGGTCTTTGTGTATATGGAAAAGGCAAGTGAAATGAAACAAACAATGAAAAAGGTGTTTATTGTGTGTGTGCTAATAATGAATTGACTAGGTTTCTTTGGTCAGGCAATGCAACTTGGGGCATCATCATCATCTCTTTGGGTTCAAGTCCCAGCCTGTATCAAGTGGCCGCTGCGTCCGCTCTGCACTAGCCAAGTTTGCTGGAAAAGCTTCTTGGAACGCGTCCAGGGGTCTATAGGCCTGCGTTGAGTTGATGGGTCGATGACGATGGGTTTTTGGAAGAGCATGGTCACCGTGTAGGTAAAAAGGGGATTTGCAACAACTCGTGAATGCGTTGAACCAACACGCTCTTCTCGTGATAGGCTCGTTCTTTCCCTTTGAGGATTTCTTTTCATGAGGTGGGAAATGATTGGAAGGATTGGGGATCATTCTTTCTTTGCAAGGATGAATGAGGACAACTATGAGCCTGGACTTTACGTAAATGAGTCCTTCCTTGCCATGGATCGAACTGGCCTTGCGTGATTCGTGCAGTGCTTTCTCAAGAACAAGGGATTGCCCGATGTTGCTCGTATGGTGGGTGATTTGGTTTGTGAATTCCTTCTGATTTGCTTTCTTCCTTGGAGTGGATCGCCTAACGGTATACCAAATCGTCATCATTCCCGGTATCAGATCGTCTAACTTGGCTGCTTTTTATTTATAGGGACGACCATTACGATGACTACGACGACCACGACAATTACAACAATGACGATGATTACGATTATTATGATGACTACGACGATTTCAACAATGACGATGATTACAACAATGACACAAACAAGCAAGGTTTGCGTTCTCTTTCCAAAACGGCGTTGCTTGATCCGTTTTCCATATCTCTTGATATCTAAGAGGAAGCCTGCAAGATCCCATTGTCTTTTTGGATGATTGGTGACGACAACTTTGAGGACGACGATGACTGATGGACGTCGAAGCCGGCGATGGTGGTGGCAAAATAGGAGATCACTAGAGGAAAATAATAAAGGATCGGTTACTACCGCACTTGGATTGCTAGCATACATATCCCCTTGTTGCTTGCTTGTGGATCAATATAGCTTAGATGGAACAATAAAGAAGATAGTGTTTACGTTATTCGTTCTTATAAGAGGTATATGCCTTTTCTGATACAATAGAGAGTGGGAGGACCTTTTATCATTAGCTTCTAATAAATTGACTTGATGCGCACAATCACTGATACCCATAATTCTAAATCCATCAAACAACTCATTTTTGCGATTTGCCATATCGTCGACAATCCTCCAAGGAACTCATACTACCTACCATCTAGCTCGTTTTTATTAAATTAAGAACAAGCAAATCCTACGTTCGGTAAAACAGTGCATGGTTTCCTTCATGTCCCCACTCAACCTTATGCGGAGATGTCAAAAGCAATGATAGTCTCGGCATGATCAACCATGGCCTCTTTATGGAGCGATTTTTGTAATCATCACGTTGCTGTTAAGACCTATTCTCAAGTCATCGGTAGCTGAACAAAGATCGACATCAACATACAAGTCCTTCGATATCGCTTGTTGAATAAAAAAGTAGGCTATAGAAGTGACCATGTTGAAGGGTTTAACACTAGAAACAATCGCAACCCCCTTTGGGGATCACTCAAGAAGCCAACCTCTCTTGCGTCATTTCTCGTAATTGAGCGTCCAAAAGAAAGAGGCCAAAGATAGGGCTATCAGCCAACTCCAACAGGCATTACTGTGTAACCAATACACCTCGTCTTGCATAAACCAAAGGCCATTTCTAGCACACATAACGAAGCCATGGCTTTTGAGGAATTCAATGGGGTTGTATGTAATAGGATACAGGTGAAAAACAATCGATGCGAGTACAACCCCGATCTAGGGAGCAAAAAAAGGACCGCACTGCACGTCAAGTTATCATCTCAACTACGACAATGCATTTAGCCTTATCGTCAGGTGTTATCAAAACCAGGATGCCTACCTCAATGTTTGTGTTTATATCGCCAGCTCCGCTGAAAGAGCATCTGTATGCAAGGTACTCCTCACCCCATTACATCATTGTACAATGTATGGAAAAATGAGATGGAACCTCGCTATCAGAAAGGGACTCGTGCTTGTAACGACATGGAAAGAAAAGTCATGCATGCAAATGCAGGGAAACAGCAGCAGCCATTGTGGAAAGATGTAATGGTTCTACAAGGAGGATCGTATTGCATAAAAAAGTCACTGCATTGTCGATCCAAAGATGTCCAGGGGAATGCAATGCATTAGAGAATCACCTAGCGGTAGACATTGTGGTAATCACCCACTATGAGGAAAATCACATACTATAGGCAAAAAAGAAAAGTACTATGCTTTTCTTTTCGGTTTATTCAATACTAGATAAGATCATACACTAAGAGGATAAATTGACGAGTAAAGAGTGGGGTTGTAGACTTTACGACTTGTTACGGAAAAAGCCATGTACGGACCGACGTTTGGGCTTGAGAGAGGAAGGGTCACTGATTCCACCATCAACGGGCATAGGTGGAACAGCGGGTGGTGTCACTTGGTAGCCATTATTTTGAATGGCAAATTGATCGCCATTATGTGGAAAGCTAAAGTCGTCGTTGTTGTTGGTGGCAGTGGTTGCAGAAGAGGGTGCTGCTTGGTATTTTGGTTTGGGTGGGGATTGTGGTTGTTGTTTGGCAAGATGTGGTGCTGTGTTGGATCGTGAGACGGTAGGAGTGTCAAGGTCTTTGGTATGACGCTTGTCGGTTTGCTCAGTGCTTTGCTTCTTCAAAGATGTCGGAACAGAGTTCCCGTTGGTAGTGGTTTTGGATGTTGGTGGTACAGCAGCCTCGTTGTTGACGCCACTTTCAGTACCATCAACGATAGGTTCCTTGTCAACCTTGTCAACCTTGTCTTTGTCATCTTGTTTGGCATCATCAGCTGCCTGCTGAGAATCTTTATCACTATCATCGTCATCAATGTCATCGTTATTTTGAGAGCCATTGGGTGACTTTTCTCCTCCACTTGACTTGTCGGTGGCAGGTGGTGTAACAGGCTCGTGTTGATGAGGAGCATGTCGTTCATCAGCAGCATAATAAAACTCTTCTTGGTTTTGTTCTTCAACCCATTGACGCTGCTTGCGGCGTGCTTCTTCAAAAATGGAAAACCAATTGATTGGGACTTGTACACGTAGTTGACGGCTCCACAAGTGTACTGGTGGATTACCAGCATCATCGAATGCATCATATGCATCAAAATCTCCCGGGATATACCTAAACCAGTCATATTGGTATGCTAATCCCCAACACACTTGTGCTACAATCAAAACCTTACCTAGCTTCTGACCAACGCATGGGCGTTGCTTCGGAGCCTATAAGCCAAGATGTGGCGTTATTGAGAATCCTGTACCTGATAATGCTGTTTTGAGGGGGGATTACTTACGCAGCACCGAGAAGCAACACATGTCATCGTCCCAGCCTAAAATTTGCGGATCATCGTGTCAAAAGTTTTTTTGCTTTTTTCTTTGAGCACCTTAACTTACCTTCAAACAAAGCAACGCACACGTTCCTGATCTTTATAATGTAAAGCGAACCTTGTTTAAGATCATCGTGTTCAATGATAGGTAATGGGTCATCCACCATGATGGGTTTGGCTTGTCCAGATGATCCAAAGCCGAGAATCTTCTTGTTGGGGAGTTCTGGAGGTGGAGATGCAAGAGAGAATTGGGCTGTTGAATAAGCTGAACCCGACCAGCGTGCCATTTGAAGGGCGCTTTCATCTGTGTTGTTCTTTTTGCTCTTGCCCATGGTGGAAAAAAAAGTGAAAGAGAAGGAAGGGGTAAGGTGTTTGGGCTCCTTGGGATACGGTGCCCTATATATAAGCACTTGGATTGTGGTTGATGGTGCTAATGATGTGCTCTCAAGTCCTGGTTATTACACGGCGTGGCTGTAACACAATGCACACCTTGCAGCATCCAACCCCTCTTTGCTCTTTTTTGACCAATCCACTCAATTACGCACGGTGCTTGATCTCTCTGGAAATAGCACATTCGACTTGCATATCATTGACCGCTATTTTTATTACCCCATCTACCAAAATGTAATAACAAGCATATCATGGTCTCATTGTGATGACTAAACGTATACCATACATTCACGTACATTCCTCACTCCAAGGAAAAGGAGACACTAAAGAATATGCGACTTGGCGCTGTTGGATTGTTTGTTAGTTGAGTAGTGCTCCTTTTGCAACAACGGGCAACCTAGACTAAAAGGCTGAACCACTGCCGATGCACATATCGAGATGCTGACTATTATGATGATGTCGCATCATTTATCAGCCGCACACTCTCCTAGCTGCTGAAATTGATGGTAGATGATGTTCTCTCACAAACCTCCTTTGGAATTTAGGTAGCTCGTGTGATCAACAAATTAGAGTGGCAATCACTCCTTATTCCCGGGCTACATCATCCTCCCCAAAAAAGGAACATGCTTATATATGTGTGCTCAGCGTGTTTTTTATTCACCCATTCAATTGAGGAGCTTGATAAAACCGGCGATCATCGCTACAAGGCATGTGCAGCAGCATCAAATGCAAGGATGGCTTGTTTTCAGGGCAAAAAGCTGCTGTTGTTGGCATTCTGCATATTCTCAAGATCGATCAAGGTTTCATTTGTGACGCTAAAAAACGATTGATGTTGCTGGTGCAACTGGTAGGATCGTAACAAGGAGAAAGGGATGGTCACCCGTCAAGGGGACAAGAACACCATGAATGAGTTGCAGCCTTGGCAAAATATGCATAAACAGCGGCAGCTGCCTTTTTGTACCGCTTTCTTTATATGACTAGTTTTCCGTTCGAGATAGGCTTACAGCTTGCCACTTGCTCTTAATATGCACCTGGGCAAACAAAGTGTGAGTGACGGGACACAGCTTTCCATGGTACAAATAAGCATTTCTTTTTCGGCAATAATGGCCAAGTGAATCCTCCGATGGGTGGTTGATCGTCTTTTTTGTTGTTCAGCTTGACAAACAGTGGGCATGTCCTCATTCGGTAGACATCGACTCGTTCTTTTTCGCCTTGTGTGTGTTTTTTGAATGAACGTTGCGGATACATTGTTTGATTCATTCATTCATGGATTGCCCTCTTCTTTTGATGGCGAAGAAAATGGTACCAATATGAATAATAATGATGGATGTCCAAGCATAGATGATGTGCATGGCGTGTTTTCAATGATGCAGCAGCAATGTACATCTGACGACGCTGTTGGATTGGCGGGTACAGAAACAGCATCCTTGTCATCACAATCGTCATCATCATCGTTGTGCGATCTGCAGGAGCACAAGCACAACATCGGCAACACGACATCCATTGTTATCGGTTCACCGGGGGAAATCTCCGTCAAACCACCCGCTGTCGTTTCTTCGCTCGAGAACATTTACCACTTGCTGTTTCATGACATTCATCAATTGCTTGCCGAGTCAGCTTTTGATTCACATTCATCGAATCAGTCGATCCATCAATCATCCTCACAACATCAACACGCACGTCATTATCAATCCAAACGTAAACGTGAGATTTCGGTAGCTCCGTCACCAGCACCTTTTGATATGGAAGCAATATTACGTGCACAACAAGAGTTTATCCAACGGCGTCAACTTGAGGAGACGTGTAATGATAAAGTACGGGTGCCTTGTACGCTGCCAAAACGTTCCCGAAAGAGAGCGCCCACAAGTGCCCAACAGCATTTGTGACATGACACCTGCTGCATCGATAATAATAGTAATACCTCAGTCCTTTTGTTTGTGAACTACTACCTTTAGTCTATGATGTGCATACGTGTTTTTCTCCCTTGTCCCCCACATCAACAATAATATCCCGATTTTTATATACTACAATGAATTGCTGGATCGTGGACATAGTATCAAGACTTTGGTATGAGCAATTGCAGTCTTACAGGGTTGCTATGGAAATTCATCGGGTGTCAAACGTCATTATCAAAAACACCTCTAGCATGGCAACCATCACCCTTATAATTTAGTTGGTTGTGGTTACTAAACAACGTGCTCTAGTGGCAACTGTGTTTGCGCTGAAGTGGATCAGCACACGTTTTCATACCTGATACAACATCCCTTGCGCTCATGCTTTTTTGGTGATCTACAGCATTGGTTGTCTTTTCATCTATAAGCAAGCTCGCTCCCCTCGATCCCCTTTCAAGATATGTCAAAAGTGCCCACAACGCATTGTTATAGGTCTTTTAAGTAATCAGCTTGCTCTCCAGGTGAGTATGTAAAGAAGGATGCTCTTTTTTATTGATGATAACAATGAAATCATCCTATAATAGTGACAGCTGCAATGTCCAATCCCATAGGCCGATGCCTTCTAGAGTCCATGATCCAGTGGAAGCGGAGATCACCTCAAGGGAAAGCATGAAGTACTGATTTTGTGCCAGCTCTATCCTTTCCATTTCCTTCCTCTACATTCATATACAATTCTATATCCCACCACTATGCCTATACAACGTAAAAAACGCAACCTGAGGAAAAAGACCTTCGATTCAGACGATGACGAGAACAACAGCATCCGCGAGCAATCGCCCAGCGAGATTAGGTAGACTCCATTTGACGATCTGTAAAATGACATACGTTTTATTTACTTTGTTACCAGTGATACTATCGAAGAGTTACAAGAGCTGCGACGATTAAGACGTAAGCATGGCGGCATTGATGTTGAAAAGCTGTCCAAAGGAGGCGACAAAAAGAAGAAAAAGAAGCCTGATCAGCACGATCCTTGGGGTTTGCAAAAGACGCTGGATTCTGTTCGACGGTAAGGGTCTTTAGGTGCATTGATTGATTAGCTTCATTAACGCTCTATCTTGTTGTTATTAGGGGTGAGGAAGAAGAGGGCACTGAAAAGAAACTTAAGCTTGACTCGTTCACAACACAGACCAATGCCTTGGACGTCGACAAGCACATGTAAGTGACATTTCATATTGCTCTTTCTCATGTTCCTGGAAGCTAACCCCTTGGTGTTTTCTGTAGGATGGCTTACATTGAGGAAGAGATGAGGAAACGTCGTGGTGAAAACAAGGTGACCGATGCTCCAGGTGGATCTTCCAAGGGGGCTGTTGAGAAAAGGAAACGAGATGGGCCTGTGGATATCTATGAAGAATTGTACCAAATTCCGGATCGATTAAAGGTAAAGAGTCATTCATTATGGAATCAGAGATACGGTTGGGTATTCATTGTATATGGCTTAGGTTGGACAAAAGCCTGTTGAAGAAGGTAGCATGCAACTTTCGACACAAATGTTGACAGCTATTCCTGAAGTGGATTTGGGCATTGAGTAGGTTAATAACATGCACGAGGGTGACCATGTACTGACAATGCTTATTAGCGTGCGACTAAAAAATATCGAGGATACTGAACGTGCAAAGCGGAAATACATGGATGAAGAAGCGGTAGGTGACAATGTATACATGTGCTATCGAACAAACTCTTTACACGTTTATTTCTTTAGACAAAGGGGGAAGAGCCAGTAGAGGAAGATGGTAAGTAAAGCAGCTTTGTACCAAGAATGATTTGTTGCTAACAACCCGAATTTAGAAGTACCTGCCAACTATGAAAAGCAAATCGTCAAACCACAAAACAAGCGGACTGATCGACGACAGATGGCATCTGATGAAATCGTAGCAGAACGTTTCAAGAAGCGTATGCGTAAATAGGAAACCCAAATAAAACTTTTTTGTATTTAATCATTGAAACATTTGCTTGACATATAAGCTATAATCGAATGAATCTGGTTCATCGCTCGTGGTCGCAGGTGGCATGTCCCGTGATAGATACTCTACTGCTGTTTCAGGTACCATGCATCGCCGTAAATCCAACTCAGTGACATATGGCTTATCTCCTGCAATGGTTTGGAATGCATCTTGTAATTGTTCGGGCGTTGACTTGTCTTCGGTAATGGCGACCATAAATTGGATGAATTGCTCAAAGCTCGCCTCTTGATTATGCTGAAAGGTCTCTGCAAATAATCGATCCAGCTCATAATCATCGTAAAAAAGACCCAAGCTAGCCAATGCGGCAGGAAACTCGTCGATGGAAAGTGTGTTGCTTTGGTCGTTTGCAAAGTGTCGAAATACGTGTTCGAATTCTTCCAGCTGTGCAGGTGTGAGATTGGTCATGTTGCGAGAAACGCTCTAATCGATTTATCGTGTCAATCCCATTGTTGAATGCCACATGCTTCCCACCAACTTGCCTGATTTTCGATGAATGCCATCTTTTTCCTGATTGCTCGCTTCACAAGTCCAAGTTCAAACGTTAAATCTTCCACAGAGTATACAGTGTAATCATTCTCCTCCGTGTTGGCTTCGATGCATGCGCGATCCAATACTTCAATATGTTCAAGATCCTTTTGTAGTGGTGAAAGCTTGTGTGAAATGTTGCCAACATGTGTCATTTGATGCTCAAGATCACCGTCAAGGGCCGCCAAATCCGCCGAAATAGCATCCAATTGCCGTTGGAAACTGTTAGCAGCTTGTGCATACGCCTTTCTAAGATTCTCTTTGATCCTAATTTAGTGACGGCCGATTAGATCACTGTGTCCTCGAATGCTGCATAACCTCATGAGCTTACTCTCGCATTTTGCTGTTAATGTTGCGATAATAGACTGCTTCGTCATTCAAAAGATCCTGCCACATGTTGTCTAAATCCTATCCACTAGCATATCAGTATCATGAACTCGATGCCAAGGGCTGTTTTTTCCCCATTTACCTTGAGTGTCAAGCCTTCTGGCGGAAAATACGGCTTTAGGTTGTATGTCTTCAGCTTCGTTTGGATGTTGCCTAGCAGCGTGTCGAGATCACGTCGTTCAGAAACCCATTCACGTTTTTGTGTGCTCTTGTATGTGGCAAATTCTAGTCCTTTTTGCTTGGTCTCTTGATATGAATCGGTCAGCACCGTCTCCTTCCAATGTTTTTGCGCACTTTGTACTGCTTCTATAAGCTATATGAGAGAGCAAAGTATGAGTCTCGATAAAGATACGTATGCACTATTGACATACCTTGAATGCTCGTTCTTCATAATAGTTCTTTGATTGCCAAATAGAATTCAATACGTCGGCAAACTTTGATACTCGTCGTCCAGCAGTTTCATCCTTGTCTATAAGCAATGCCATTTTAGTACGAGCGTCTATCCAAATATGACTAATACAATACCTTGTGATGAGAAGGCATGGAAGTATTGAGCGACATAGGTCATGATGGAACGTTCATCGGGCTTCGTAACATTGCAAACATCCTCAACATCCAGCAATTTCTAAGTACGTAAAAGTGGTTAGGATATACGAGACCGAGTGCCAAGATCAATATGGATTTACCGGGATACCCAAGTACTCCTCTGCTATGTCAAAGGCCAATTGCGTGTTCTCCTCTGGTTTTGACTACAATCGCTGATTAGCCCCCTCCTATCACCAATTACATTGGATCCTTCCTACTTACAAAATCCAACTCATAAAAGTTCAAAAGATCTGGTCGGTGGCGATGAATCAAAGCACAGCTACAAATATAAACATGATCAATAATGGAAGGCCATAAAGTGTCAATAAACCACTTACAATGCTAAACCATCCTTCCAGCTGCCAGTGAAATCCTTGACTTGCACTTCCTTGTATGGGGATGTCTTACGCTGGCACCAAAGCAAGAGACCTTCCTTTGCATTCTTCCCATCCTGACTGGAAAATGATGCGGGATTAGCAAGAAAATAGGAGGTTTAAACAATGAAATGTACGACTCACTTGATATCCGCAATAGTAAATCGCAAAATGATCATCCACAACATGCCCAGGACCAGCTTGAGATTCTTATCCACAATGTCTATGCGCCCGTATGTGTGTGTGTAACCATAAGTTGATCCATTCAATACCATCCTTCTTGTCATGTTTTTCCTTTTTACCTTCAGCGCCGATATTAGTGAGAGGCACGCCACGCTCCATGATAAAGTTGAGAGCCTTGTTTACATTTTCAACGCATTGGATTCTCATTCGGGGATTCATGCTGTATCGACCCAGCTGGGTGCCGCTGATGATTTCCTGCAACCAAGGAGAATAACAAATGCCGAATATGGTGATGGTCGGTATCAGTTCCGATGTCCGTGTACCCTCCACCTTCAACAACCTACCAGTAACTGAATAAGCCTGACACCATTGGAAAGGTCGTTCTTCAGGTCCACAATGTGAGGGACTCGTCCTAAATCGAGCTTGGTATTGACCCTAAAGTCGTCATTAGCAATCGTCGCGTCTTTAAAAGTACGTTCAAGCAAACTTGCCATTTCGTAAAGGCTGGAATGACAAAAGGTTCAAGGCACAACGCGTTGAGTAAGCAAGGCTATATGGTGGTTGCTGGTGCTCTTACTTTTAGCTTGGATAGTGAGCCAAGTGGTATCCATAGTGATTTGATATTGTGTATGTTGACAAAGAAAATGTGAAAAGGGAAAGAGAAAGAATGGATCATCATTCCATTAACCTCACCCCCCCACCAAATAAAGAGCCGAATGCGCGTGACGCTATCCACCATGTGTGCATGTGTCTTTGTGTGTGAGTTGACATGCCATATAACTAGCTTAAATCCCCTTATAGCCACTATAAAGATGCCTATAACTCACAATTTCATTATGCGATGTTTGATTCATTCATAAGCCCATTATCTTGCTTGACAACCAAGTTGCCTAATAACACATTTGAACCTGCAACCGCTCCTTGTTGAAATATAACATGCCATGAGAATACGCTTGTATCATGATGATTGAAAGGGCGTCCTCTGATCACGGGGTTGGGGTTATGGACGACCTTAAGGTGTACGGCTTGCCATCACCCCGAACAACTTTGTGGATGCAACCGCGTCAATGATAAAGCACACATCTTGTGTAGATCGCACCATGCAACAATGGTATAAGGTGCATTTGGCTCACACTCTAGGTCATTAAAGTTTCATTCAAACGCATACCCGATTACTGGTTTAGATGATGCATTATGCACTTTTTATCGGCGAATACATAAACCGAAATTTACATTATAGCTGTATAGGCATTCTTTACAGGTCGAATACACAATAAGGGAAACGGTAAAGAGCTACAACACTATTCGGGCGATCCAAAGGGCTCGTATTGGCAAGGGTGAGAGCATGCGTGGTTGCCTGCCGTATGAGCAAAGCAATGGTGGTGGATATAGCCTGAGCAAGAGCAGCATCTTTTTCCTCTTGTCACCATTTCAGTGCAAATGATACAATGATGAACATGGTTTTCGCCGAACGTTTTACAAAGGTAACTTTCAAGTTCCACGATAGATCTTGGGGCCAATGCATATGAGCCATCACTGCAAACGCGTAACCAGCCGTCTTCTTCCAATCGATTCAATAGCTCTTCTGTTTTACCAATAGTGAGCCCGCTCTTCAATGATGGTCCCAATTGTAGAGCTGCTGCCTGACTTATGGCCCAAGTCTCGTTTGGCGCTTTCACAATGATTTCTATCTACATGTAATCATTAGCATTTCCTCCACGTATATCATGCCCGGGATAGCGATGTGTACCATATGCCTGTAATACTCCAATTCTCGAGGCGTGTATGGCGTCATTGTTTGTACATATGGATCCTCGGTAGTATTCATCATCACCAGCATACTGACACCTGTCCACTCGTCCCTTGTTTCTTTCAATAACATGTCGATGTTAGAGAGCTCATTGTTGATGACTGCAATAGCTTCGGCAAATGCTGGTGCTAGCATACAATAAAGGCTGTCAATGTTTGAATTGATTGGGTGTGGTGTTTTCTTTTTACCAGATTGATGGCTTCTTCTTGTCACAGCTACGACTTGGTTAAAGAGTTGGATTGCCTTATCCATTGTAAGGACGCGATGTGACAGCATAGCACGCACAAACAACCGATGGGTGTCAGTGTAGAGTGGATTCTCTTCTGGTTGTCCTTCTTGTTGTTGCGTTTCTTCTACTTCATTCGTCATTGAATGGGCTGGGAGAAAAAGATAAAGGAAAACGAAAGAGATGCAATTTTTTTTATTCATATGTATGGACCTGCCATTTACAAAGAGAGATGAATGATTGCTGCATGTTTCAAAATGAAGGAGGAGAAAGAAATAGCATTGCATTATCTATGGAATGAACATTGCTGTATCCCCATTCATGCATCTTTTGTTGATATTGCCGATCCATGTTGTTGGTGCCTGCACTCCAACCGGGTAAGAAGGGTGGGGTTATAGTAATCAAAGGTTCGGGGGTGACTGAGGGAGACAACGTTTGGTCACGGCAAATGGAAGGCGGCACAAGCAAGAGTTTAGATGCAAGGTCAGGTGCCAATGCTGTAGCATTGAAAAGCACGTGTTGAAAGTGGTCATAGCTGCCTTGCAGGATGTGAACGCGCTCTCGACTTGCTTGTTGATTCTCTGTAAAGTCACTGCAAAGCACCCAACGCGCATCCATTTGCACTCGTCGCATCGAGAAAAGCACCATGCTTGGGTCGTGTACCTCAATCTCAAGACCTTGTTGCTGTTGATTACCACTTATCAGCCGTATTTGCTGGATGGAATCAAATGAAATATGGACCCGGAATAAATCTCCACCTTGTACTTGTACTTGCCATACCATTTCACGCGTTATGGGGTCAATATGGCACTTGAGATCCCAACCATCACCTTGTGCAAATCGGGACCACACGCCAATACGTAGCATATGTGCCATAAATGACAAGGATTGTTGTGGTGGTGATGGTGATGTATCTAAACAGGAGGAAAATTGTCCTAAATTCAATGATGAGATCCCTATCATCCCTTCATCTTGCTTGCTCCTGGTTCAATAACTTACCTGCAGGGACAGGCTCATCTTGGGCCATTTCAGGAACCAGGTTGCTTGATGATGGAGACGTCAACAATGATTGATGTTGGGGATAGGTAGCAGTAGCAGGTTTCTTATTACATCTCTGCTTGGTCATGGATCGTCGATGTTCATATTGCTCAGGGGTGACGAGTGAACGAAATGTGGGTTGGCAGCGCGTTACTGTATCTTTATCGTAATGCTGGATGTGATCAAGTCGATTGTTATCGCCTGATTTCATTGAACGTCGTTCCTTGGCACGGCGGTTCTGGAACCATATTTGGACAGTGCGATCGGTAACCCCAAGTTGACGTGCAAGATGACTACGTATAGCATTATCTGGAAGTGGATTGTTGTCATAGGATTGCTGTAAGATGGCCAACTGATAAAAGTTAAGATGGGTACGCTTGCGTCGTGTACGTATAGAAGTGTCTTTGGATGATGATTTTGCCATGTTTATCAAGATAAAGAGAAAGAAAGATGGGTGCTGGCCAAGACGTTGTGTTGTTGCCGAGATTAAATTCCTTCAAGGTGTTACACAAGGCAAATTGATAGCATGCAACATGACGATGCATTGGATTGCACCCTTTGTTGATCTCTTAAGTCTCCTGAAAAGAAAGATATCCACATTCTTGGTCTTTCCAAGTCATCGACTTGCATCGTCTTTCAAGAAACAAATAGCATGCATCGACATGGTGGAAAAGAAAAAGACATTGCTGCAGCGTTTGTTGCACATTTTCAGCCATGTGTGTGTCTGTCAAGGTGTCACCTTGCCCTTAATGTGCTACACACGCGGGTCGAGTTGGATATATGGCACCCGATCCCATACCGATGAGATCCGGAGCTCTTTTTACTGTGATTCCGAACGACAATTTCAGCGGCACAAATCAACATTACACCACCCCCCCGCATAACGCGTGATGAGCAAAGTGGAACAATGAGGTGACGATCGTGGCACAATGTGTGTTATACAATACATCCTCCTTCCTCTCTTATGCACAAAAACAAATATTCGGCTTTAGAGTAAGTGCTGCTTTGTTTGTTTGCTGATCTTGTCATCATCGTACAACATGAACAAGTATCTCTCAGTTCCCATCATCATTTAAGAATATGTTGGATGAAAAGAAATGTATATGTGTATTCATGGTAATAAATGCAATGTCTTTCTATGATCGTGATAGCTGCTTCATTTGTCGTTTTGCCTTCTTTCGTCCATCCTTTCCTCGTGAGAATGCTTCCAAGTGCTTACGCTTGTGGTATGTTCGTGCCTTGTCATCTGCTAAAAGTTCATCCACAATGGTGCGCTTTCGTTCTTTGCGTGTCAATCGTGATGAGAAGAATTCAGTAGCGCCTTCAACAACTGTGCCCATTTGGAAATATTTGAAATCCTCCTTCTTGCCCATCTTTCTGTAATGTCGCTTAGGATCAATCACATGACGCATCTTGAGTACTTGGAGATCACGTTGTAACTCTGGTGTCATCTCTGGCTTGGGCATATCAAACCATCCTTTACCAGTGGTCTTTTCCCGTTCCTAAACAACATCATATCATCAGTAAACATGATGATCACTAGCCATGTTCTATATACGTACCATTTGCCGTTCTTTCCTGCTCAATGGCTTTGCCTTTTCCTTGGATGCTTTGACAACTTCAATCGATCGCTTAGTGGCGCTTGTTTCATCCTCATCCTCAATAGCCACTGTATCGTTCTTTAGTCGTGCAGCGCCTGCAGCACCATCACGCTTGATATATAAATGCTCTCGCATGTTGATGCCACTCTCCAACTTTGGTAGTCTATACACATACATGTATGGATTAGTCGCATGATGGGGAATAAAGAGCGGTAGTAATAGTAGTAGGAAGCCATACCTAATCTTCTTCGATTTCTCATCCCTATCAACAGTATGGTTAATGATCCATGTCCATAAAGGCTATCCAATCCAACCATACTTACGTTTCCTTTGTGTGTTCGGGTTGCTGTTGTAAATCAAGAGCTTTTTGTGCCTTATTAAGCAATTCATCCAAATCATCATCATCGGAAGAGTCGTCTTCGCTATCATCGTCGCCTTCAGAATCATCATCATCGTCTTCAGAGTCATCATCCCCTTCGTCCTCTTCAGATTCATTGTCATCTTCTTCATCCGTTGATTGGTTGTCATGGGCAGTGTCGATTTCTTGGTGTTCCTCCATATCATCATCATCATCATCATCATCGCTGTCAACCAGTTGCTCCTTCTCATTATCGTCTTGTTCCTCTGCTTTCTCAGCAGCTACAACCCGAGGTGTGGTTCTCGTTGATGTCTTTCTTGTGGACTTTCTGCTGCGCTGATTTGGCTGCTTGGCTACGAGATCTGTCGTTGTAGCTTCCTGATCGGTCGATCCTTGTTTCGACTATGTTGTGAAAAGCCGCTTGTTACTTTGACGACGGATCACAGAGTCTTGTCATGTGTGTATATATACCTCGTTTGAATCCTCTTTGCTATTCTTTTGCTCGATGGAAAGCCGGCGTAATTGTGAACGGGTGAGCGGCATTGTGTGGATAAAGGTGGGTGAAAGGAACTCTGCAACTTTTTTTTTTCCAGCTGCACTTCTTTTTCTTGCACAACCACACCAACCCACTTGCCGTATACTCAGCTACAGCCCACATTTTACAACCACAATCACCTCCCCCACCATGGACACGGCAGCAAGTGCAGCACATTTGGCACCCTGGATCGCAAAGACAACCGAGAACATGGAGATCAGTCTAGGTAAACAACAGCATTGACGCGTGAATAAAGGCCATTGTGAACTAACCTTGGCACATCAAGTGCGTCCTAACTTTAGCGATGCAGAGAGTACTGAGCCAACAACAGCTACCACCTTTGAACCAAACTTTACATATCCAATCTATGGCGAGCAAGAAGTAGTGTTTGGCTACAAGGATTTATCGATCCAGGTTGGCCTGTCACACAAGCATCATTTTCGTTCATGTATATTAATGTGCGTCCTCTTTGTTCTTGCACAGCTTTCATACGCATCCGGCTCATTGCGTCTCTATCCACGTGTCGATTACAGCGCAAAGTATCAATCAGCACCAGGATCCTCCTCATCAAACTCAGATCAGGTCCATGCGGATGATGTTTTTGGTATGATCAAGGAATACTTGCCACCAGGTAATCATTGTCACATGCGATGAATTGGGGAAAAGGTGGCTAAAATGGCTTATGCGCATCATTTTAGATTGTATCGGGAATGCGGATGAGTTTACTCGTGTCGTGCTTGAAGACGCAAAGACGTTCAAACCGATTGGAGAAAAAGTACATGAGTATAGCAGAGAAGGTGATCAAGGCGAGGATGAGCATTTCGAGATTTACAAGGTAAGATCATTCTTGTTAGGATGTCTACATATGCTTATTGGAATATGTGTGATAGGCATCATTCAGTAATCCCAAGTTTCGAGAATACCATCAACGCATGCAGCTCTTTGTATTACTATACATTGAAGGATCAAGCTATATCGAAGATGATGACAAGAAATGGGAGATCTATACCATGTAAGTATGGGGAGAGATGGATCTTTGGCAATTTGAGAGATGCTTATCATGGAGGAATAGATATCGACGAGAGCACACGGGCGATTCAGAGATGTACCATTTTGTCGGATATGCTACTATCTATCCCTTCTTCTACTGGCCAGAGAATACACGTATGAGAATCAGGTATGTTATATGATTCAACGCTTCGATTTGCTTTATTCATCATTCATCCCTTAGTCAATTCCTCGTACTTCCACCATTTCAAAAGCAAGGCCACGGCAGTAAGTTGATTATTATGATGCTTTTATGAGGATAATGGTTAATGGATATGGCATGCTAGGTGAATTGTACAAGACATTATATCAAATTCTTATGACGAGGAGCGAGATCAAAGAGATTACAGGTAGGTTAATGGTTGGGGAGGGGAGTGAGGGTATTGGTGATGGTGTAGCAGTGTATCATTAATCGCATCAATATGCAGTGGAAGATCCAAACGAGGAATTTTCAGACATGCGTGACAAGAATGATTTCCGACATCTGTTGAATGATAAAGCGTTTGATGGGTTGAAGGCACCTGTTCCCAAAAAGACCATCAAAGATTTGCGGAAAAAGTACAAGTTGACCGAGGTAGGTGATCATGACAAGTAAAGGATTGCCTCATTATTCACGTGATGTTGAATGTATAGCGACAAATCCAACGATGTATCGAAATGTACTTGCTTTCAAAAGTCAACAAGTTGAACAGGGAAGATTACAAGGCATTCCGACTACAAGTCAAGCAGCGTCTTTATCTTTTCAATTTGGCAAGTGGATGATGATATTGGTATAAAAGCATATACATGAGTGCTAATACAATCGCAACAGGATGCATTGCAGGATATGGAGCCAACCGAGAAGAAAGAAAAGTTACATCAAACATACGAAGGAGTGGTAGAAGATTATCATCGTTTATTGGAAATGGTTTAAAAGTAGTATTAAAGGCTATTACTTATATATTAAGAGATTGGGGAGTGGGCAACGTTTATGGATAATGGTGGATAGCATATCATGTAAACATACCTTATGGAATACCATGCTTGTTATACCCCCCTCAAGTAAGCCAACCAGGGTGCGAGATTGTCATTCGGAGAAGAGATGCAATGGAGGTGTCGGGCTGTAGAGTACGCATAAGCATCACTGTGACACTTCCCTTTTCCTTCCTTTATTCACCCTTCAATGACTATCCATCTCTATCGCAGACATCTCATTCTACGTCAACGGTTGCTCTTTCGAACGACTTTCCCAACACAGTGTCGTCGCTATCACGCTTACGGCAGTCAACCAGAAGCTGTTCGGACGCCATCGCCGCTACCACCCACTCAACCCCACCATCTTGAATCCGTAGCAGACCCTCGTACCGTAAGTGTATATCAAAGACTCTCTATTGGAATAAGTATGCTAAAGATAAAGGGTATACTAGATCGTCAAATATCTCAACGACTATGTTATCGGCCAAGAACGAGCTAAAAAGATCCTTGCTGTTGCCGTATTCAACCACTACAACAGAGTACGAGCCAACCTTGCACGACAACAAGATGCAATAGAGCAGCAACATACTCCTGAAGAAGCTTCAGAACATCATAGCTCATTGCCACAGGACTATTATTCAAATAATTCCTTCATTGGTGCGGCTGATATTGTTCCAGCAGAGCGTGTATATGGTAAATACCCAAGTAGATCACATCTCTATCCTATCACTTACTCACTCACATACAATGCTTGTAGGATCACAACAACGTGCATGGCTTAACCCTCCAACTCAAGCAGCTGGGACTCTGCGTGATATGATGCCTACAAAGTCAGCTTACAATTCAGACGAAGAACATACCGTTTATGAAAAGAGCAATGTCCTGCTAATTGGACCCACTGGATCAGGTAAGCATAGAGCAAAGGAAAAGAGATACATTGGGTTAAACAGATATGCTCTTTCATCCATCTAGGAAAAACCCTGTTGGCAAAGACACTCGCCCAAATCCTGCAGGTTCCATTTTCTATGTCAGATGCCACACCATTTACACAAGCTGGCTATGTCGGCGAAGATGTTGAACAAGTTACCCAAAGATTACTTCAGGTAGGAAAGATTACATGCATTAGAATGAGAATTGCAAAGGTATTAAGTAAACAATGATAGGCTTGCGATTACGATGTCAAAAAGGCTGAAACCGGGATCGTGTTTATCGATGAGATTGACAAGATTTCAAGGCGATCTGATAGCTTATCAACGTCAAGGGATGTTTCAGGTGAAGGTGTGCAGCAAGTAAGTTTGCTTATATATGCCATCATGCACATGGTATTGATGATCGATTCCATAGTCACTGTTACGCATGCTTGAAGGAACAACGGTCAATATCACTGATAAATCTGGATCTGCTGGTGGTCGGCGTACTGGTATGCCAGGATCATTGGGTAGCAGCAACACGACTGGACCTGGAATAGGCGGCAACAAAGGGGAGACGTATGCAGTGGACACAAGCAATATTCTCTTCATATTGAGTGGCGCCTTTGTTGGCTTGGAAAAGATCGTCCAGGATCGTCTTGCTAAAGGAGTAAGTAGCCAAGCATACAATGGGTTATTTTACTGTACTCATGTCAAATTTTTAGTCTATTGGCTTCCACGCTACTCTGCGATCTTCATCCGACGATATATATGTCAGCGAAAAAGAGTCCAAAGCTCATCCCCTTTCATTGGTTGAACCAGCAGGTAAGCTTTAGATATCACATGCTGTAAAGGTTAATGACGCTAAAGAACCTTCTCTATTAGATCTCGTCAAGTATGGATTGATACCCGAATTCGTTGGTCGGTTGCCCGTGGTAGCATCAGTCAACAATTTAAGCATTCACGATCTTGTGCGCGTGATGACAGAGCCGAAAAACTCGCTTATCAAGCAATATGAAGGTTTATTCAAGCTGAACCAGGTATATATATAGTGGCTTTACTTGGTTGAACGTACTATCCACTAACCGCTTGTGATGTAGGCTGATGTGCATTTTAGTAAAACTGCTTTGCAGCGGATAGCGGAATTGGCATTAGAGAAAAAGACTGGTGCACGTGGCCTTCGTCGTCTCATGGTATGGCATTCACTTTACGCACTCATGAAGGGATAATACTAATCACTTTGATATCTAGGAAAACATCCTTCTCGAACCCATGTATGATGTACCTGGCTCGCATATCACCAAAGTGATCATTGACAGCAAAGTTATTGCTAATGAAAAGCCTGCAATCTATCTCAGCAAAGATCAAGAGCATTTGGGACAAGAAATCATTGCGGAGGATGATGGTGGTGTTGAGAACAAACATGAAGGCAACCAACAGCAAATTACACACGCATAGAAGTCTTCTTTATATATACAAATTTATGCAATTCTATTCCACTTGTATTATACAATTACACATTCCTTCTCGATCCATTATTCGCTCATGTCTTCATCTTCGGTTGTTATCCGTCGTGGTCTTCGATTCATAAAGAGTGGCTCATTATCGTCGTCTTCATCATCATCGGATGTTATCCCTTTCATAGCTGATATGTTGCTCGTTTCCTTGGATAATGTAGGTCTTTGTGGAGTGGTACTTGAAATATCCATAGGGGATCCTGGACCTGGGCTTGGTTCTCTTTCAGTGGCTGGCTTGAAAAAAAGATCCTCCTCCTCCTTTTCATCATCATCGATGTCATTGTTTGGTCGAGGATTGTCATTGTTGTTATTTTGCTCTGGTACTGGAGGTGCATCCTCAATCGAAATGGCTCCTGATTTGACGCCCACCAGATAATCCATAAATACATCATTCATATCTTGATCGCTGTCTTCATTATCACTGCTGGCTTGCTGTTCTTGATTATCACCATCCTCATATCCTCCCTCGCCATTTTCCCCTGCTATAACAATAAAGCCAATTTGAGTCAAACCATAGTCCATTAACATACTTTTAAAATTACCTTGTTCTCGAGCGATGCGTGCGTATTCGTCCGTTTTCTCTCTGTGCTCATCCTGCCATTCATGTAGTTTGGCCTTGACTCTTGGATTGGCTGTCGTCTTTAGGATAGTTCGTGCAAAATCACTGAATTGGAGTCGAGGATAGAGATTGTGTGCCCACATTTGATAATAATCCATCAGCTTTCGCAAATCTGTATCCTAACATGAATGAACCTTTTGATAAGAGAGCGGCCGATAGATGCAAGGACACCATCCTACCTCGTATCCTTTGCCTTGGAATTTGATTGAAGGGGCCTCGTATCGTAACCGTGTTAATCCTTTGGATGACAACAACCTATCGAATACCGTCAATACAAGACATGAAGGAAAATAGGTCTTTAAGGAACATACAGATCAGCGTCGAGTCGTTTGTAAGGTCGTCGTTTGCCAACAGCTGGAGGTGCATTGCGTTCTGAAGGAGATGACGGTGCAAGGGGATCGAAGGTGTCGTTTGTTTTCTCTTGTTGTTGGTTATTGTTAAAGCCATCATAGTCGTCAAGCAAAAGCTGATCGAGTTCGTCAATGTCCATGGTACGTCAATGGCTTAAAAAGTCGCGTTGTACGGGAGAAAAGAATCAGGAACTGAGTTCTCGTAGCTGTGTTCAAACGCGTCTTTCCATTTTCATCACGCGCCAATTTTGTCACGTGCATCATCTCATCATCATCATTCCCGAAGCCCTCCTTGCAAGTAGTAGTAGTATTTGGGACATTAGAATGTAATATTTGATTTTGATAATAGATAGTAATGGATAATACAATACAAAGATATTGGTATATAAATGGATCATTTTCTGCGAGCGATACATGAGCCGATGACATCCCATCCAGCAGCCATGAGAAAGAGGACAAGGGAAAGCATACCCCAAAAGATGCTAACATTATAGAAATCACACCAATGGTCGAAATCACCAGGCGAACAAGGGAACTTTGCAATTTCTACGATCGTGCCAATACCCCAAAGAATCGCCAAAAGTAAGTCGATACCAGTCATCAATACACGATTGAGCTTGTGTCCATGAGCAATTCGGCGGTAACAATAAAAGAACAAATGGAAAAAGGTCCAAATGATGGTGACGATAGCCTACAATATGAATCAATAGTGAGTACATGATCGTATCAAGAAAGAAGGTCTTTCTTACCACTGCATAAAGAAAGTAAAAGCATGCAGGAGTATCCAAAGGGAAATCATGATTGGAGAACTAAATGGCACATTATAAGCTTGGCGGATCACCTATGTAAAGATCATCCTAGTACTACTTACTGGAGATGCACCTGCAGCAAAACCCAAATGTCCAATGGCAGCAATCAGCTGGCCACCACGTAAAAGTAATCGTCTTTTGGATGGATTCATTCGAGCATCATCCCACTTTGGAGGAAGTGCTTCTTGTAACTGTTCTTGGTTGGGTCTTGGTTTGCCACCTGCAGGCGTGGGTGCTGGCGAAGGTGTCGAGCCATCATTGACTTGCACTTTGGAATAGGCGTCTCCTCCAAAGGTATCTTGATTTGCAAATCGTGTTCCTGAATACTGATACGCGTTGGCTGGTGTCGCAATAGGCGATGGATTGCCTTCACTCGCTGTGTACTCGATCTTGGTCGACTCACTCCACGCATTGTTGGTGCTAGCATTCGACCGGTAATCGGAAGGAGACGGCATGTGATTGACTGGACCCCCATTCCAAGCATTGTTATCGTCCTCATAAGCATTGCCAAAGCGTGGGCCTGTAGGTCCTGCATTAGATGAGGTACCCCACGGGTTGTTTTCTTCGAAAGGATTATTGCCAGTCATTTGATAAGGTAGAAAACAAAGAAGAAAGAAAGTGTGGTTCTTTGTAACACTCGAGGTGTTCTTTTTTAGTGCTAAATCCTGACTAGATCAGGATCGGATCATCAACACACTGCCTATTCAAATCACGCTTTGCATGTACATAGAATGCTATTATTGTCTCATCAGCCATCGCATTGTTATTAAAACGAATCATGGAATGCTGTATCATTGAATGTTGTTTGCTTGAGGAGAGACAATGTTTTATTATTAGAACTAGCAGGAGAGAGACAATCAGAGAGGTATGGAAGTGATAATGTTGAGTGGAATGCTAATATGTCATATATATACAGTCATGATGTGCTTTTTTCCTTCTTTTCTTTGAATGTGAATGAAGATAGATAAAAGAGAGAGAGAGAGGAGGTATATGCTGAATAGATAAAATGTAAAAGCGAGAAAAAGACTATCCAAGCTCATGATTTGCCCGTATCAAGTGTGCTTTGTTGCTGCTGACTCGTCGACCATCGTCTGGCATTGTTGGATGAGATGCGTATCATGGCTATAGCATCTGCCAGTTCACTAGCAGATTTGTTGCATAAAGCTCGTGGCGTCTTGAATTTCGTCTTATGTTTGCGTCGTTTACGTATACATCCCGGTCGTTCTCCTTGCGCTTTGCGTAAAAGTTTATCAAGGGTCTGTGCGTGATTCCAAGACAATGAAGACTGAGTGCCGTTGCTATCGTTGCTATCATGGTTGTCGTTCTTTGGTTCGGGTGATTGCCTATTAGCAACCACTTGTAATGATCGATTCAGCTGCTCGGCAAAGACAGCATCCAACATGGATGGTTCTTGAGGAGAAGGCGGTGGAGCAGATACCATAAAGATCTCGTCATCGTCTTCGTCGCTGAACAATGTCCGATGGTCATCCACTACTACTGCGCTGTTATCGGGATCGGTGTTTGGAAAACTCGTAGATGCATCTTGTTGAAGAGGCCATGCTGAATGGTAGTCGGGAAGAGGTGGATTGACACAAATTACTTGCTCGTTGTCATTGGCAGTGGAATTGAACAAGGTGGAATCCATCGGACTGTTGCTGAAAGGTTGAAGAGCGACCACCCTTTAAAAAACAAGCGCACTGAAACCCAGCGAACAGGTTAATCTCACGGAGAAATCCTATACAAGGTACAAGAAACGGGCTCATTGTTCCACCCATAAATCAGTGACACAGTCAAATAGATGCACCTACTATAGCTTATATTAGATGTCGTCATAGCACATTATGTCCTCATACACTTGAATAGAACAAAAATCCAACCTATATCCATTGTAGTATTGCTACTATTGCTGGTTGCTAGGGATCTTGAAGTAGTTCATCAAATGAGCAATCATGTGCTTTCATCAAGATCAAGAAGATATTGTATGTGTATCTTGGTTACCAACGTTTGCTACAACTGCATAAATGTCTTATGCTGCTTTCATGTCAGCCCTAATAATACAAACTTGATTTTCGACCCTGGAATCGAATGATAGCCCGATTTAGTTAGCATAGCAACCCTGACCAACAGAGCCAATAGTGGGCTCATTGTGCATAGAAAGATACTTTGGCTTCAAAACGATAAGGTCTCGTGATCCATGAGGCCGAAAGAATGCGCGTCTCCTAGGCAGCCGAGTTGCCTAGCACGCTCTTGTTGCTTACAAGTCTTATCAAAAGAAGGACATGAACATTCTAGATGCTGCTATAGACTTCGTTACCGCACTTGGGAATTCGTGATGGCATTTATTCAGCCAACTTGGGCCTTTTGAGGCGTATCATAATGATACATGACTGGCATTTGACCGTGAAAAGCCTTCCCTTGCAAAGAAGACCATCCTCTCTATTCATATTGTTATTTCTAAGATTGAAAGACAACAATGGGTAGCATCATGTATCCATCCAGCAGCTATTAAGCTAATAACAAATTCATGTCTATACCGATTCATGCATGTGCTAGTCTATTGCTCATTGATAAAAGAACACGTTTATTGATCAGTAACCATTGTATCTAGATGCCATCAATATCATTAAGGAGATGGGTGCTCTTTTAAGACGCCGGGGATTCAAGCCTTGATTTCCAGAGCAGGTCAGCTAAACCCTTCACTTTTTGAACCAGCCGTCCAATGTCGTTGACTCTGCAAGAAGACAATTTCGTGGTGATCGACGTGGGCTCCAGCGTCACTCGTGCTGGCATGGGCATGCACGACACCAACAAAGTCCCATCTGTTGTACGTATACAAAAGAAAAAACCCATTCCACTAGACTCCAACACTCAACCATGCGCGCGTGTAGACCGTCAACATGTCTGATTTCAACAACCCTCTCAATGGCAGTGACATTGTCTCTTGGGAAGACTTGGAAGCTTGCTGGTAAATGGGATTAGGGTCAGCGTTGCGACATTGAGCTTACAACTTACGATCGATCAGGCACACTATTCTGTTCAAGGAGCTTGGTATCAAAAAATCACGAAACGAACACGCCGTTTTGCTCACTGTGCCAGTCGAGTGGAGCAAGTTTGAGCTTGAGCGCATCACGCAGATGTTCTTTGAACGCTTCAACGTACCAGGAATCTATTTGGCTCCTCAGCCATTGCTTGCGCTCTATGGATGTGGTGCTGTATCTGGAATCGTAGTGGATGTCGGTTATAAGAGTACAAGTAAGTATCAATCCTCGTGGATCAGGTGATACCCTTTTTTCTAATATGGAATAGCCGTGAATGTGGTTGTGGATAGCATTGTACAATTGGAGGCAAGTACGACCGTCCCCATCGGTGGCAAACATTTCGATGCGTATCTGTTGGAATTATTCAAGAAGGACGA
The DNA here is from genome assembly GCF_029851405.1 of Lichtheimia ornata. Taxonomy (NCBI): domain Eukaryota; kingdom Fungi; phylum Mucoromycota; class Mucoromycetes; order Mucorales; family Lichtheimiaceae; genus Lichtheimia; species Lichtheimia ornata. Next base: position 26,909 of record NW_026695387.1, read on the forward strand.
GTCGTTGGTACAACAATTCAAAGAGAAGGATATCCCATTGGATTTGGATTTCGCACGATTTGTCAAGGAACAACGAGGCGTATGCCATGTCTTGGCTGGTCATGAACAATCAACATCACAACCAACAGTGGGTCTTCCTGGTGTCATTGAAACGGTTGCTTCAGCTGCTACGGAGGATGTTATTGAAGACGATGTACCAATGGCTCAAAAAGAAGAAGAGGAAAGCGTCAAGAAGATCCCAGAGAACGTTCAAGTCGAATACAAAGGTCATAAGGTAAAAGCACAGCTGGCTGTTTGGTTGTAGGCTGTGAGTCATTAATGTGCTTGCTATCCCTAGTTCACCATTGGTTCTTATCGACATCGAGTATTTGATCCTCTTTTTGACGTCAGCCTTGTGGGTGAATCAGGTCTTGATATTATCGAAGCAATGCGTGTATCAGCGTCTCATTGTGAGCCACCGGAGATCCGACCTAAGGTTTGGGAAAGCGTAGCACTTTGTGGAGGAGGCAGCTTGATGCAAGGATTGCAAATGCGACTCAAAGCAGAGGTGAACCGCGTCATGCCAAGCTCTGATAATATTGGTGATGCTCAACCAAAGCAAGTTGGATTCTTGCGGATACCTGATTACTTTACAATCCTCAAAGAGCGACAACATCAGCACCTTTGTACCTGGTTAGGCGGTGAAATTGTGGCAAAGGTAACGTAGCAACGGGTATTCTAGTATCCATGGAAACTTATGTTTATTCTTTTTTCCTCTGAAATAGCTTGTTTTCATTGATGCCAAAAACTACATCAGTAAAGTAGATTACAATGAGAGTGGTCCTAGTGTAGTGCACACAAAGGGAGTATAATAAAAAGTTGTGTCAATTCATGCCAATGAACATACGCCTTGCACCTTGCACACGTGATTTACAAGATCCGAGCGGATTATGTTGCACACAATGGTCCTCCCTGTGCAACACCCCCTTTTTCTTGCAACTGATCCATGAAGCCAAGTTCGATCTGGTGGATGCTCAGCATCTTGCTGGCAACCTTCGTCATCATTGCGCCTTCGGTCCATGCATGGGATCAATGTATGTGGTTGACGCGAAATAGTAGCAGAGAGACTTGATCCTAACTACCCCCAAAACACCTAGCCGATTTCGAAATCTTTGACCTCGTTGACGAATTGGAAAAGTCTGAAGGAAAGGGTACTAGCTTTTATGGTTGGCTCAACTTGACGGTATGTGTGTATATGGGGGAGGTGTCGTGAGGGCCATAAAGGGCAAGATGACTTATATCAAGATTGACAGCCAAACGCGTCGCCTTCTGACATCAATCGAGCTTATCGCAAAATGTCCCTCAAAGTGCAGTAAGTGGATACTCTCTTATAACATTGGAATGCACAATGCTGATAGTTTTCTTTTTAAAAAGCCCTGATAAAAACAAGCATGATGCCAAAGCCAAAGAGAAGTTTGCTCGCCTTGGCAAGATTGTTGCTATTCTTCGTGACAGCAGCAAACGTGAAAGATACAACTTTTTCTACAAGAATGGTGTCCCACGTTGGCGGGGTACCGGCTATTACTATTCTCGTTTTCGTCCTGGATTGGGTTTTGTATCCATGTTCTTGGCCTTTTTATTTGGATTGATGCAATATTTGGTGGGATGGGTCAATTATCATCAAGAGCGCAGACGCATTGCAAGCTTTGTTTCGGATGCCCGTCAGGCTTTGACAGTCAATGTACCCAAATCACAAGGCGCACCTACCTTGGGTCGTAGTGTCATTGAAGTGGCAGGTCGCGCCATGCGTTGCGAAGTCAAATCGGATACCTATATCATTGTTTATCCACAAGATGATGGTGAACCTATTCATCTCAACACTGAATGGATTCAGCGCCCAAGTATCACTCGAAACGTCTTTTTATTCAGTTGGCCACTAAGCGTCTACCGAAAGTTGACCGGCAAGAAGCAAGAGGAGGATGAAGAAGTCTATGAACAAGAGGATACATCCGAAGAGCAAGAACAAAAGGAAGGAGGAGGCAAAAAGAAAAAGAAAGTAAAGCGAGCTGAGCCTGTGCAAGTGACAGGTACCAAGGTTGGAGGTCGTCGTAGAGCTGTCAGGAAATAGAAACCAGCCGTCATCCATTTTACAAAGCATTAGAAAAAATAAAACATTGAATTGTGTACACGAATCTATTAATGAGCTAAATCACACACTATATATAACGCCTTGCTTGCTAATGGTTACCACCCATTTTGGGCATTCTGTGTCTTGATAAAGTCGAAAACCTTATTGGTGGTACGTTCGTCTTTAAAGTTGATCATGTAAACCATGCTGGAGTTATCAGTGATGAGCTGAAAGGTGATACGTTTGGGTGCTTTCTTTTCTACATTGCGACTCAATACAACCGCACTAGCAAGTTTGCCCTTGTTGTTCTCCATTTCAATATGCATCTTTTGACTTGGTTGTTGTTGACAGAGACGTAATTCAACATTGCCTATGCTGTTCCAAGAGGAGACTTCTTGCTGGGCAAAGAGCTTGCATTTGCATTGCATCAAAGGTGTCAAGGTTTGTGGGCCTTCTTCAATTGCTTCACGTTGTCCTTCTTCAGGATCAGCCAAGGATGTTGCTGTGAAGCCATGTGCAGCTTGCTGTTGTTGTTCATAAACAGGATCCATCATGCGAGTGGTCTCTCGTTGAGCATACTGCATGACATTCTCAAGCTCTACAGCATCAGGACGTCGATCGAAATGGACCAAGTAATTCTCGAGCTGCATCCCAACATAGACTGATAAGCTGACATCCGATTGTGCCATCAATTGTACACCCATATTAGGAACCACCCATGCATTCAAGTAAAGTTCACCGGTAGAAAGAAGTTGAAGAGAGATGCAATAACGATTCGAATTGGTCATGCGCACCAGCACAGAACATGGACTTTCAGCTGCATACCATGTTTGATCTTTCCAATGGAATACGTGACAACAACCATGCGTATAGAGGACCTGCCGAGTAGCATTGGCATAGATACCAGGCTATTGTGATGATATCGAAAATGTTGTCAATTAATAAACCCCCGCCATCATTGTCATGCTTTGCTCAACTTACACTCTCTGGTGGTGATTCCAAAGTTTGCAATTGGTTACCATGAGATTGCCGTTCTTGCGGATCTCGTTGTCCACCGCCAAAATTGGAAATTGAGGATTGCATAGCAATAGAATCGGAGGAAGAATTCATCATCAGCTGCATTGATCCTTGACGTTGTTGATGATCGACAGGGGCAGTGGTGCTTTGCATGTTAGACTTCGAATAGGATGTGCGTTGTTGATATTCATTGGAAGATGGTGATTCTGCAAGAGGTAAAGAACGAGGTGTGTTAGAGGAGGGGGATGGTTTCTCCTCGATATATGTATTAGGGACCGTTTCTGTTGCAGCTGTCGATGATGATGATCGTGGAGCCGAGTAGCTTGATTGTAAGGAATGAGTAGAATCGGTAAAAGAATCAAGGGATGCTGTAAGAGCGCTGCGTAAGGATTCCATGGTTTGCATGACAGCATGCTGTTGTTGTCCTCCCTGATTATTATGTCGTTCTATAGATGGTGCCTTGGATGATGAACGTTGATTGTTATTATTATCGATGTTGGAAGAAACGGCTGGTGGTTGCTGTGGTATCAATGGTATATCATCATCATCATCGTTGTCGTCGTTGGTTACATTATCATCCACATCATGTCGTATCAATGTAGCTTTAAGGACTGCGGGTTGAATGTATGTCATTTGAACAGGTGTTGATTCGGCCGATTGCTCTTCGGTGGATGACTGCTGCATCGGATCTTCATGCGATGCTGATTGTGCCGATGGTTCGTCAACATGAGGTGGAGGAGGTGATAAGGGTGATGGATGTATCATAACATTCGCAACATGTATGTCTGGTATCCGAGATAGCATCTTGACAGAGCGTGGGGTAATATTGGCGAGGTCTTGACCATCCTCATCCATTACAGCTTCGTTGTCATTGTCATGGGTTGTTGGTGATACGTCGTTTTCACGATTCCTGCTGCCATAAAAATCCATGATGGTATCTCGGAAAGCTTTGCGACCAGCACGAGCTTTCTCTTGTTCTTCAGGCTCTTCAGTAGCGTAATCGTCATAAAGTGCAAATAACTCATCATCATCACCATCATGATCGTTATCGACAGCTGTATCATCTGAATGGTGGGGATTTGCTGCAATTTGTATCAAGCGATCAATTCGTTGATTGGCGATAATCAAAAGGTCGTGGTCGGCTCTTCCAGGTTTGGTGCTCTGCAACAATCGCTTTTTTTTACAATAGTCAATTTCATTGTTGTTGAACGTGTAAACAATAAAGTAGTAACATACATGGTATAGTCCTTTATAGTAATCAAGCCGGTTAACAGGTGCACTGAATAAATCTTCAAGCGTGATCCTGCGAGAGAGATTCAACGAGACTGTCTATTGCATAAAGATAAATAAGCAAAAGTAAGGAATTGGATGACTTGTGGATACTTTACATTGAGACGTTGTCGAATGGATGCAGTATCAAGAATATCATCTCGCGTGTTGATATGATGGATGAGGCGTTCTAGATATCGAGCATAGGGTTGTTCCATATCTTGTACCTACGTAATTCCACATCATGTTAGCCAGGTGATGGTAATAAGAGTAAACGTACTACTACGTACCCACTGCATGAGTACATCACCCAATTCTTTCAATGCACTTGGATGACCAGCTACCTTGAGTAGGCACTAGGAAGGGCTCTAAAAATAAGCTTGAGCCTGGTACAAGGATTAAGGATAATGCGTGATCACTTACCGAATAGAAGCGCTTGTTGGCTCTGTAGACTCCATTGGCATTTTTGAGTTGTTCCGAAAAGTCAGGCGCAGCTGATACAGTTTGTTTCATCCACAGCGGCGCAATGTGCTATTTTAGAGTTTGAACATTAGGAGAGGGAAGATTGACAGGGCAATCGTGTAACATGTGATTACTTACCGAGTCAATGATTTTCAACGTGTCCAAGTATGTTTTCTCAGAGTGAATAAGTTCGGATAATGGATTCGAGGGTGTCTGTGCTCGGGGAGTATGAGGTGTATGGGGTGGTCGCGATGCATATGGGAATCGAGGATGCGTGATGGATGGCATGGTGAGCAAAGGAATGTGGGTTTTTGTACAAAGGATAAAAGGAATGTGGGAGCCGGCCGAGACTAGCTGTTATTCATGCTCGGGGAAAGAGAAAGAGAAAAGTAAAAAAGCCATTATCTCTCTACTGTTTTATACATTATCGGTGTTTGACATCAAAAACGAGATGCATTCCTCGTGCTTCTAATGAGACACACACATAAAACCCCAATTGCCCAGCCTCTTCACCTCCCCCCTTCCCCTTAAAACCATCCATTAGTGAGATTCACTTTTCTACCATTTCATCCCATCCCATCCTTGCATATAGCAAAAGTATTCAAGACTTTATGTATCACATACTATCATCGGTATCCTGTTTATTCTTCACTTTGCGTTGCCATGGCAGCCTCCGCTTCTTCTATCTCATCTTGCATGATCTTTTTACGTGTCAATGCACCCTTGGCCAAATCCAATCGATTATGCTTCTTGAATATCAGAGCGAGCTGTCGATCACGTTCTAGACGCTTTCTTGTATTCTGGAGATAGGTATCCATGTCAAGTAGCCCCGTTTGTACTTGAATAACAAGCATGTTCATCTTGATGTCGAGTGCCTGCTTTCGATCCATCAATTCCTCCTTTGCTTGTGCTGATAACTTGCCCGAGAGTGCATTGTTGACGATTCCAAGCTCGTGTTCTAAAACCATATTCGAAACAATGTGATCGACACTGCATTGAATCGATGAGTATCCATGTCATAGGCAAAAAGGAATGATGGTACATACTTGTTGTATTCTTCTTCAGCTTGCTCCAGCTCAGCGTTTGTTTCTGGTTCTTTGGATGTTGTAGGCTTCTTTGTCTTCTCCTCGATTTGCATCCTTGATTCAGTGGATGGTGGTTCTGATGACGATGGTGTACCTCCAGGGGCAGGGGTAGTAGTACTAGTTGCTGTAGGGGATTCTGTTGAAGGTGGTTGCATTGATGAATTCGTGGGAGGTCCTTGCTGTGATTGGTACGGCATAGGTGTCAATCCTGAAGATGCCAAGAGTGAGGAGGTATCCTGGCCAAATTCATCAATCACAAGCCATCGTTCTGCTCGCCTCACAATGTCTTCGCCGCTAAGGGGTTCTCTCAAATTAAGTTGTATCTCAAGCTTGCCACCCGTTTTCCTTCGATTGGCATCAATCAACTATGATCGAGAGTCAAGTTAGCAAGAGAATACATGTCTTTCTACCATCGATTATACTTACATCAAATGTCCCTGAGATAGAGCATTTGGACAACAATGTTTCCAAAGGAAGAGACACCTTGCCAAGTGAAAGTGGTCGTCGAAACAATCCATAGCTGTAGCGATTATGAAAGACCTCAAGGGTGAGCTTTCGCCTCTGGATATAACGCATGAAAATACGGTTGCCGCGTGTGATAGGAATAAGGATAGATGCATCAAAATCTAAAAGACGTATTTGTAAGTCGACGATAAAGATATCAAGACATCACAAATGATTACATACCAGGCTCAGTACCCTTCTTTACTGCTGTTTCTCCTTTTCCAAGTGATGCCTGAGCAGTGTTCTCTGGCGGCCAGCCGCCAAAATCCCATGTGACGAATGGTTCGATATTTGTGGATATATCAAGTGATTGTAATCCAATACCCCGAATGATCTTGAGCTCCATTTGGTTGATCGGAATATGATCGAGGATATTCTTGTACGTGTAATTGACCAATTCATAATGAAGCTGAGGCGTCGTTTTCATATCTTGATCACGACGCGAACGAATTGAAACGAGATCAGCTGTAAATGCTTGCTCAAGCTGTTGATACGCATTGGCTGAATCAGAAAGCGTTTTCCCCGTTTGCTTACGACCCGTCATTGTAGCGCTTTGGATAGCAAGGTTGTGACATATATCCACTTGGTAAACAAGCTGTGATTCCAAATGCTCCAATGTCTGTTCAGAAGGACTTCCCGAAGCAACCAATTGAATTTGCCTCATCTTGCCATCACCACGTGACATGTCAGGTTTTCCAGGAAGCTTATTGCGCACGGCTTCGATATCTCCTATCTCGCCATTCTTAACTTGGATTCCAACACGTAAAAGCTCTTTGGAAGTCTTGATCATCTCCTTGGATACAGCCAAATTGCCGATATTCTTGTAATGGATGGCGGCTTCCTTATACTCTTTTTGCAATGCGACAATTTGCTGAAGAAGAGCTTGCATTGCTGCTGTGTTGTCTTGTGGTTGCATTTTGGGTGGCTCTGGTTCTGGGGATGATGATGATGCTGCTGGTTGTGATGGTGGTGGTAATGGTTGTGCTGGGCTAGGTGGATTGCTTTGTGCTGGCAAATCTGTTGCAGCTGGGGTATCATGCATGATCTCATCTTGGGGCTGCGCTGTCGATGGTGATGGTGGTGGTGGTGACATCTTTGTGCGTTGTATCAATTCCTGGTATCTCTGGTCAAGACCTTTTGAGTGACGTAAAAGTTCGACCGCTTTCTTCTTATCGCCTGAACGCTTAGCAGCAATGGCTAACTTTTGATAATGCTTTATCCGTTGTTGAAGCTCTTCCAAATCATTGAATTGCTCATCTTGCTCAACAGCCTCTTCCTCCATTGCTCCAACATCAGATGTCTCTCGGCGAATCGTATCATCATCCATCATTGGCTTTTGAGTCGTTGATACATCCGCTTCCATTTGATCATTGTTGGTCATTGGTGTATCCAAGAGGTAGTTTGTCGCACGTTCCAAATTGCCATCGTACTTGTCAAGAGCGTCTGTTGCCTGTGTCTCGGAAAAGCCCATGCTAACCAAATGTTGTATCGATTCATGCGATGGTTGCGTAGATGGATCGTGCTTTTGCTCCGCCATAGTGTGTCGGGTTGGCAAGTCGTCATTGCCTCCCTCGTCGCCAAGCTCGGCCAATGCATTCTAAGGTGATATCCCTGGTGTTATTATGCGTACAGTTTACTTAATCCACCCATTATCACATACCAGCAAGGTTGGGTCATGTAAGTCCTTCTCATCAAGCTCAACATGAACATCGTCGTTGGTTCCTTGAGCAAGTGCTGCATACTGGTCAATGTCGAAGTCATCGGTCTCCATGGCAGATTGCTTTTGCTTGGCACCACTGTTAGTCTTTGCGTTGTTGTCTCGTTGGTGGGTATTATCATTCTTATGACCAGCGTTGGCCACTCGATTGGACGATGTCAGTTCCTGGAGTTGTTGCTAGACGTCTTGAATAAGTTTGATGTATTTCTTTTCTTCTGAAACAATTAAAGATCTTACAAGAAGTTCAGGGTCGTTGAGATCTGCATCGTGAGCATCGTTGTCTGCTTCGGGTATTGTAGCATTCAATAGTTCGTCAATGTCGCCTATATCGAATGGCTGGCTATTGTCAGGTGTCTGGTTCTTTGGCTTTCGTCCAAACATGTTCGAGATAAAGAAGGGTGTATGTGGATCGTGAAATGCAGCTGAGGAAGATGATTGATAAAATTGGGAAGACGCGTGACATGGATCATTCCCATATCCACAGCACTGATAACAGCGATGGTGTTATTAGTATATGATATGCAGGAATACGATGACAGCAGAGATCTGTTGCTAAGTAGTATCCTTCTCTTTGTGCACATTGATATGATATCATATGCTGTTAGCATGGCTATTTCAGACACCAGACCTTGCACTCATATCTTCTCTGGAAAAAGTAGATACAAAGATGCATCAAAGCAGGTAGTTGCATAAAAAGAAGTTTATTACTATCATATGGGCCATCCCATATTCGAGGATCAAACGACCACAATGAACAACTCATCACGGCCACGAAAGTAGGAGACAATGAAACACTATGGATGAATCAAGATACCATCTTACAAAAAAGGAGAGTGATAAACATTTGTTATGGATGATGCATGAACTTGAGAAATGATGGGATGCCTGAACCGGGATCAAGCATGGTATTTGTATCAAAGGGTCAAAGTGTGATAGTGTCTATGCGCGCATAAATCGACAAATTCTAGTAGGTGTCACCATCCAATTCTACATTCCTCAGTGATCTACCATCAAGATATCGAAGAATGTGATCATGGGTATACAGATCAAATAAACCATGCTTCAATGTACATTTATTCAAGTAGTAACAGTAGTTGGGTGGGTTAATTGATTCTAAGCAGTCCATGCAATGCGGAGTGGCTCATATACTGTCAGCTGACTTGTCTCAAGCCGATTTTTCACAACTTGTTCTCACTCTTACAGCCATGTCAGGTATGCCGCGTCCATGTCCACTCACGATCTCGGGCTATATTGACCTAATATCAACATCCAGACGCCATTGAGAAACGAGTATACATCGGAGGTCTTCATTCCAGCGTCACCGATCAGCTCTTGCACGATCGATTCAATCGGTACGGTACGATCAGCTCTGCGACTGTCGCCAAAGACGATCAAGGTATTCCCCACATTCCATTGACGATCCACGAGGAATTGTAGCGAATAACATATGCGTTCTTATAGGGAATTGTCGTGGATTCGGTCACTTGACTATCACAACTACACCAAAGCAGTGGGCAGGCTGTATGTGCAGTAAATGCCGATGTTGATAGCGAGATTGGATGCTGATATATACTCTCCACAGGTTTATCTGTTTACAATGGAGCAAAGTGGAAAGGCATGGTGATGCGACTCGAAGACGCCAAACCTGACTACAAAGAGCGGAAGCGTAAGGAGGACGAGCAATTACGAAAGAAGGAAGAGAGACAACAAAGGAAGCGATTACGACTTGAAAAACGATTCTTGGCCAAAGATATGACGCCTGTCACTGATAAGAATATGGAGAAACGACGAGGATGGAGGCGAGGACGATATGGTCGTGCTATTGCTATCATGCATCTACGTCGTCCAGATGGCACTCAGGTACATATATACACTACAAATGTCTCTTTGCGTAATGGTGTCAAGAAGCTCACGCATGATGGGAATATAGATTGTCTTCGATCCCAGCCACTATAAGAACAACCTCACCAAATTATACAACATTAATGCACGCATGAAGCCTGTGTCACGTCTACCGATGCAATACGATGATTACGCCAGTGACAACGATGATCGTTACGATGATACCACTTATGACCAAGATGAAAGCGATCATGAAGACAACATGGTAAGTAGGCACTAGGCATAATTCATCATCGGAATTATTAACTCTTTTATGTTATCAGGATAAGGGTGATGAGAAGCGACTGGCAGCAATGGAACGCCGAATGGCAGAGGCACAGCAAAAACATGAGATGATCCAACGGGCTCTGAATAGCGATGACAAGGTAATAGCATGGGCATAAACGATTACCTACATTGTGCTCATTTGGTAAATATAGGATCGTGCAAATCATGTTACTTTTGATAACGAAGAAGAGGAGGAGGCGGATGAAGATGATCGATCATTGAAGCCACGACCATCATCAGAACGACCAGCTCCACGAGATTCAAGCTGGCTATTTGATTCAGATGAAGACGAAGAGGATCTTGGTAAGGAAGTGATAGAGAGGTGTCTCAATTTAACCCGAGAGCTCACTTTTGTATGTGCAGAGATCAAGATGAATCCTGTATTGGAAGGAGAGAAAGGTCGAGAGCGACTTGCATTGCAGAGCACTTTCAAGGGTGATGAGCGTTTCAAGTTGGATGAAGATTTTATTGACGAGGATGAGATCAAAAAGACGCGCAACAAAGAAAATATCGAGGAGGATGAGATTACAAGGGATTTGAATGCTGAGAAGGATCAATCCATGGATGTGTTGCGTGCTATGTTTGGCGAGGAGACAGTAAACAAGACGTAAGTGATGCGATTTGTATGTAATCCAGGGCTGTGATGCTTATTACCCATATAGGAAGAAGAGAGATACACAATGGACAAGTGGAGCACGATATGATCCTGAAGCGGAAGATGCTGATCAGTATTTGAGGAACGTAAACAACTCTGAGGAAGAAAGCGATAACTCTGAGGAAGAAGGTATATACGAAGGCGTTTCTTTTGACTATGCACATGCGATACTAAGACTCTATTGTAGCCCTGCCCGCCAACACGACTCCTGTCACAGCAATGCCCGTTGTATCAAAAGACAAACATTTTGAGGTGAATGTTAATATGAAGCCATTGTTTGCAGCAGAGGAAGGCAAGTATTGGAATAGGTTGTGTTTGAGCGGGGCTGTTAACAGGATAAATGACAATAGGGCCATTCAAACTTTTTGGAGGAGATGATGACGACGACGCTGAAAATGATACCAAACAACAACCTCTTTTCGGGAACATGCTGGACAGTGACGATGAAGGAGATGTTGCTACTACAACCAAATCAAAGAAACATGTAAGTAATATATATAGTAAACGGTGAAAAGGGGATCATCGATTGACGAGTATCATAGGCACAGCTTGGCTTGGGTGTGATGTTTTTCTTCCACACAGACAACCCATCTCTTATGGCAAAGTACGTTCATTGCATCATTGATTTATTGTTGTCAAGTACTCATTCAACAACCTTTTCTAGGAGCTGTTTTGACTATGATCCAAATGGTGTATTCCAAAGATCCGAATCAGAAGACTTTGAATCAATATGGCAAGAAAAGAGACCCCAAATTACTGATTATCTGAAAAAGCGTCAGAGACGTGCATTGAAGAGGAACAAAAAGCAAAATGTCAAAAGCAATGGACAATAAATTAGGTTTTCTTTGTCTCATATAAGAATGGTTGTTGATGTGATGATACATACGGGTAATGGGGGATGAAGTAGGAGAATACAATGGCAATAGCCGGGGACGTTTGAGGGATGAACTTTTGTGAATGAGCACATCCATGGTATCTGATAATGTCAGGCGGAGAAAGACGATTCCAGTGTATCCAAGCCAGCAACCACCACAGCCCTTTCTATCAACCAACAACAACACCAGCATGGGAAAGACCGTTCAATTATCAAAAGAGAATCCATTTGGCGAAAGGAAAGCCGAAGTACATGCATTGACTCGAGCAGAAGAAGAAGCTTGCTACAAAGATCTCAAAGAGAAGGCCCTCGAATACTGCCAATCGTCAATCAAGGGTAACTTGACATTGCCTTTTTTTACAAAACGTGTTTTCTTGACGACTGTTTCGTGCTCAGAGTTTGTCGAGTGCAGCAAAGAGCACAACGTTACGGTGATGTGGACGTGTCGTGATAAGCTAAAGGCCATGAACACTTGTTTAAATAGTCGGTGAGTCTCATGCACACGGTGGGGGTGGGGGTGAGAGGATAAAGCAAGCATATGAATAACACAGCATGATGTCTAGGACTTCTCGTGAAGAATTGGACAAGCTCAAGTTGGCCAAATTAGCAGCAAAACGAGCTGAAAGAGAGCAGCAACAGTAGCAACAATGATAACACAAATGTATAAGATCACCAACTTCAATTAGATAAACAATAAAGGGATTTCTATGTACAACTTCCAAATGACTCATCAGATAGCATAAGCTTGTTTGCCATGATCCTATTAAAATACATATGAGATATCCCAATCTTGCAATGATTTCAAATGTTTGATGACTTACGCTAATGACACAAATGTGATCGAGGTCACGGAAGTATTCATTGTAGTCCAAAGCATAGCCAACAACGAAAGCGTCAGGGATGGCAAATCCAACATAATCAGGAACATAGCCATTGCTGCGGGAAGTCTTCTTGACCAACAAGGAAGTCACCTTGACAGACTTTGGGTTGTATTGCTTAAGACGCTCAAGCAACTTGACCATAGTGTTGCCGGTGTCAATGATATCTTCGACAATAAGAAGGTTCTATACGTGGGAATTTAAGTATGGTAGCTCAGCATCCACATAGTTGGTTATATTACCTTGCCAGCAAAGTCCTTGCATTCGCTCTCACTCAAGGAAATGGTGACGCCTTCAGATTGATCATTCTTGTAAGACTTGACACGGATGAATTCCAAGCTGAGAGGGACGCTCATGCCATTGCTCTTGGTCAAAGCCTTGATTTGGTTGACGAGATCGGCAAAGTATTGATGACCACCCTTCAAGATACAGCACACGACTGGAAAGAGAGCACATCAATCTCCCAATGTCACCTTCCATCATCATGGCTGTTTTGATACTTACCAAGTGGACCAGTGGCGTCATCCACAATCAAGCGTGCGAGCTTTTGGATACGATCCTAAGAGTAAAGAAAAAAGTTAGTTACGCGGTCATAGTAGTAAACAGACGATAAGAGAAGCACCATACCATGATAACGCCATGAGGAATGAGGATGCTGGAGACATCTTGTTCGTAATGCTTTGGAATGACAAAGTGATCGAGAGAATAGTGGTTCTTCTCAGTGGTCACATCAATCCAGTCCTTGGGCTCCATAGGCATAGTGAGAAAAAGTGGAATAAAAGGGAGCCTGTGATCTTTTTCAAAGTGAAAAATTTCTTATACGCAGACGCAATATCGGGTCGCGAGTTCCGATCCAGGTTCAGTTTCCAGCAGCATTATCTGGTCAAACGGTGTCACAAGATAGCGGATACTTTCTGCATTGGGACGGCTTATCAGGGAGTAATTTAACATCTTTTTCATCAATGAGACGACACAAAGGCGGCTCATGTCGATTCCCATGCTTACTACTGATGCACAGCAGATTCCAATGGCTTTTTCAAATTACATCCTTTTCTTCCCTTTGCTGCAACACAACCAGCCATGACGATTCAAAGATAAGCGAATAGCAGCATACAGTAACACGTTTGAGATGATCAATCATTTACAGTAACATAAAAAGGACGTCAATAATGGATGTACGCGTGTGCTATACGTATTCCCGAAATGGCGGCTGTTATGGTTACAGATCGTCCATGACAACAAACATCAATGCATCAGGCAAATGAGCCCGCCAAAATGCGTTGCACAAGTCGATCGTCTTTTGCCAAGAACTCTTTTGAATTAATACTTTTTACAGGCTTCTATTAGGTGCTTGTGTACAATGGATACTATCAGATGGCTATTTTAGGGTCATATGGAGAGTCAATGATCATCTACCAAGCTAAGCCTAGATTGTTCAGGGGAGCAATGTGATGTATGTGAACCATGTCCTTGTTGGTTGAGAAGGCACCAAGATTCCCAACCACCATCGAATGCATTGTTTATAGAGTATAGAGAGGAACAACAACATTACAAATATAGAAAAACGATGCTAGCATGTAGGGTAGTGATCATAGCTACTTGTCTTTGTATGCAGTAATATCGATTTGATCATGACAATGGGCCAAGATACTCAACATCTGATATGAATGAATGAAAGAAAATGTAGGCGGAGGGTTGTCATGGTACCTTTTATCACCATAGCAACGCTTCAAATCGGAATTCCAAAGGGAGGGGGATGGGTGTGGTGGCATCCTCGTACTGCCACACGTACAAATCGGTCGCTTGTGCTTTTCCTTTTTCTATACACACATATACGATGAAGCTCTTTTCGATTCTAATCCTTCGCAAGAATGCCAACAAGGCCCAGATCCTCACTTCAGCCTTCGATTTGTCTAGCTTTGGCTATTTTCAACGGGGCAGGTAAAGAGATGACACCGGCCATCTATACTCATCCACAAGCATCGCCATGACTCATGCTTTTTCCTCCCATGACTAGCGTACAAGAATTTATGAACTTTACAGCAGCAACTATCAGCGACCGAACACCCACTGGACAACGACAAAGCGTCGAGAGTGAAAGTAAGGGAGATGGATGATGATGATGCAACAAGGACCAAGCATTAAACAGCATTTCAATGTACGCAGATAATGTAGCGCACGTCTATGCACATCCCCAAGGTCTTTATGGTGTGATTATGAGTGACAAGGAATACCCTTCAAGAGTGGCCTTTTCTCTATTGAACAAGATTTTGGATGAGTTCTTGGTCAAGTTCCCCCAAGACAAGTGGAATCCTCCAATGACCTATCCCGAATTGCAAAACTATTTGAGCAAATATCAAGATCCCAAGCAAGCTGACAGCATTATGCGCGTACAGAATGAGCTTGATGAGACGACTGCTATCTTGGTAAATGTCAAGAGGAGGAAGGAGAGGGGCAAAAAAGAAAAAGAAGCAAGGGTCAATGCGAGATCAAGGAGTATATTGGATGCTGACATCCCTTGTTTCTTTCTCCTATGCTAGCACAAGACAATTGAATCTGTATTGGAACGTGGAGAAAAGGTATGTTTATAGGATAGGATATGCGTTTTGGAAGCATGGCCTAACAATGTCATAGCTTGATTCCCTTGTAGATCGATCCGAAGCACTCTCGAGCCAGTCAAAGATGTTTTACAAGACAGCAAAAAAGACCAACTCTTGTTGTGTGGTGATGTAGAAGATAAACCAACACAGAATAAAAAGGGATGATGATGGTAGGAGGAGGGGATGATATAGTCTATTTCTCCTAGACTTCCTTTTTCTTTATGCGACACGCTGAGCACTAGCCACCACATGTTGGAAATATTGGGGGATGGATTGACGATGAAAGAAACCCAGCCCATGATCCCGATCCAATCAGCATATTGCAGGACGATCATGCAATTTAAGCATATGAATTCCCTCGGCTAAATAGTGTGGGATGAATGGGTTTGATACACAAGGTAATATAAAAGGAAAAAGGACACAATATGAGATGGTGGGAGATATACGTCGTTATTGTCAGGGATCAGGAACAGTAAAAAGTAAGGAAGGGTATCTCTTAAGCTATACTATTGAAAAACAACGGGCGATGCGTAGTAGGTAGAGGGTACACATCCACACATCCACACACGGACATTGTCGGTTATGATAGTTTACTTTGAAATGTATCCAAGGGGAGCGGAATAAACAAGTGAATGGTGGGTGTGATGTGATTATCAATAATGACAAGATGACCCCACACAAAGAGATGATGATGATGAGGCCCTTGCACGAGGAGACAAAAAAAAAGAGATGACAAGAATAACGACGTGGATGATGGTTAGTAAATTGTAAGGAGGCAAATGAACGGAGCAAAGTACAGCAAAGGGTAAACTTTAATGGCATCTTCTGATGCACACACCTGGTTACACAAACAAGCATTGCACACATACGCACGCACACATACGCACACCCTCACACTTACACACACTCCCACCCTCGTTTTCGTTCCCCCAACCTTTCACGTTGTAACCCTCGTGCAGCCTTTCTCTCGTTTTCTCTCTCTTTCTTCCTTCTTTTCATCTTGTACAGTAACCCTCTCATTGTGCACAATGCTTGCAATGTCCTGCTAAATTCGAAGCCTATGCATCCCCTCATCTGATCCTCTTTCTTATATATATTCATACACAACACCCACGCACAGCGCTTTATCGCTCTTACTCTTCTCTCAAAAAGACTCATATATCACTCTCTCGATACACCCACAGCATGCTTGTATTCTATTCTATCTTCACTTCCGCTATCACATCAACAACGACAATCATCAAGCTTTGAGAACTATTGAACCGGCTGCTTTATCTCCATAGCACCCTTCCAAAGAACCGCTCCAACAACAACAACAACGACAACGCCAACAGCAACAACAACTTCAACTTCAACAACAACAACTACATTTGCATCTATCTTTTCCCATCAACAACAACGACATTTGTGCCTACTATTCAATAACATGGCTGCGATTATCACTCCACACGAACAAGATTACTGGTCCCACGTCGGCGTATCCATGCTCGACAAGGTTATTCATACAAGCGGTCATCATCGCTATCAAATTCTTGAGGAACTTGGCCGTGGTTCATATGGATGCCTTTTCCTCGGACAGTCGCTGGTAGACAACTCCTATGTGGCCATCAAGGTATTAAGCAAAACAGGCTTGGATCACCAGCAACTTGAACTTCAACAACTCGAAATCGACATTCAGACCTCGCTCAAGCATTCTCACTTGCTCACTTTACACGGCACAGCTCATGATAACGATTACATTTACATGGTGATGGAACTTTGCGATCAGGGTGATCTCTTTGATTATGTCCTTCGCACCAAATTGGATGAGCATCAAGTCACTCGTTTATTTGTTCAAATCCTCGAAGCTGTGGAACACATGCACGCTCATAGTGTGTATCATCGTGATCTAAAGTTGGAAAACATTCTACTACGCACGGCCGACGATGATGATCAATTGGAATGCAAGGTGGCCGACTTTGGACTTGCCACACGAGAACGGTTCAACATGGAATTTGGTTGTGGCTCAACAACCTATCTTGCACCAGAACACTTTGATGATCAGGAGCAACAAGAGGACGGGGTCAATACCACAGGAGAGGATGAACAATTACTTGTCTATGACGCTGCCGCATCCGATGTATGGAGCTTGGGCATTCTCCTAATCGCTCTCCTCTTTGGTCGTAACCCTTGGGAAGAAGCCACATCCATGGACATGGCCTATCATGAATACAAGCGAAATCCACTCATTCTCAAGAACCAGCTATTCCCTGCCATTTCAATGCGTTGCTATCGCTTGCTGAAATCCGTTCTCTCGCCCAATCCCGCTGATCGTCCTTCTGTCACTGAACTCAAACATCAATTTCTCGCTCTCGATCGCCTTACCATCGATACCGATTTCGATGATGAAAGTGATAGTGGCCTCATGTCATGCGATGATGATACAAGTGATGATTATTGTCGTCCTGTTGGTATTCCCACAGCTGCTGGTGCTGCAGCTATCATGGCAAAGGCTGACAAGATTAGCTGGGATTCGGCTGTCTTTAGCGGTACCTATCATGCATCATCCGGTGAATCGTGGTCCGACATGGTGGAAGAAGACGAGCAAATTTACGACGACATGGTATCATCTTCATCATCCTCCTCTTCTTCAGGTGTATCCTCTTTGGCTAGCAGCATGTATCGCGACGACGATGACGATGATGATGACACTGACATGTTTATTCACAGCCAAGAAAAGGGATCTTGGTGGTTGTGATGATGGGTTATTCTCTCTTTCTCCTCCGTCTCATTAGTTCTTTCTCAACAAACACCCCCCTTTACATCCACCCCCTCCTCCGACAATAACAACCCTGGGGCGGCGCACGAAAAACGCGGATGCGATGATGATACAAGTGATGATTATTGTCGTCCTGTTGGTATTCCCACAGCTGCTGGTGCTGCAGCTATCATAGCTGACAAGATTAGCTGGGATTCCGGCTGTCTTGCCGGTACCTATCATGCATCATCGGTGAATCGTGGTCCGACATGGTGAAGAAGACGAGCAAATTTACGACGACATGGTATCATCTTAATATCCTCCTCTTCTTCAGGTGTATCCTCTTTGGCTAGCAAGCATGTATCGCGACGACGATGACGATGATGATGACACTGACATGTTTATTCACAGCCAAGAAAAAGGGATCTTGGTGGTTGTGATGATGGGTTATTCTCTACTCTTTCTCCTCCGTCTCATTAGTTCTTTCTCAACAAACACCCCCCTTTACATCCACCCCCTCCTCCTACAATAACAACCCACCAACGCCCCCACCCCTAGATCCCTATACCCGCTCACAATACTTGCTCGTTTCTCACTAACCTATTGCGTTTTCAATGTCGTGTGAATAAAACAATATCCTTTCCTTTCCTGACCTATTAATATGATAACGTGTAACAAGGTGGATAATTGCATAAGTTCTTCCTTTCCATAGCAGCCATTATTTCGCAATAATAGTTGGCTTAGTATTATCGAGTTAAAGTACCCCTCACCCAAAACCCAATACATATCCAATGCTGCCCCTCCATCTTGCATGTTTAAAATTCCTGCTGGGTTGGCTTGTTCATTCAATTGATCAGGCACCCCTTCATCCAGCTATCTATTTGTTCACCTACACCAATGTCCTTTTTTATCGAACATGTTTCCAAAACATGAAAGCACATGATGCACCACTAAGATCAGCAGCTTTGTCATTACAAAGTGATTGGTGCGTAAAACATACTATTGGGATGGCCTTAGTAGTAGCAATAAACAAGTAGCTATGGATTGGGTATCCTCCAAGGGGCATTTTGTAAATAAAAGTCGCGCATAGGTGCTATAATAATGATCAAGAAGGAGCGTGCTAAGACTATACGAGTCACCTTGCAGCAAGGTGTCTATACCAATTACGAGGTTTAGGTGCATAAAGGGGATCCCATACATAGCATTGTATGTCGAAGCCGTATAAATGGCATTTATTTCCACTGATGGAGTTATGAATTATGAAACCTATTTGGGTGGCAAGTCGCACAGGATACATGCTTGTCGCATCTGTGCGTTCGTTTTTGCCTATTTACATATACGGTGCTACAAATGGTACAATAAACGATGGCTTTTTTTCTTAGGGATGGGTGTCGTACACCTATCCCATTACATAGATGTGCACCTTTAATTGACATCGTTTGATACTAGGTGACTGGTCATTGTTTGCAATTCGTCGGCCCCTTTTAACTGAGGTGCATGAATGCAGCCGACAAACATACGCCTGCGATTGTACAGAATAACGATGAAGGGGTAGAACTTATTATGTATGTTGTTGTCATACATGGATACACGCCTGCCGTGCTCATTGTGTGATTGTATCCAATGCACGCATGTGTAGAAGAAGGCTGATTTATCAGAAAAGGATAAAGCACGGGAAAAGATTACTAGGGACCGGATAACAAGTAGCATAAAACGATGATCAGATAACTCAAGATAGATACGAAAAAGGAACATGTGGCATTCCTCCCATGGTGTAGAGGATTGATGAATGGACCAATCAATGGGCATTTTGTATGACAATGACCACCACACATAAAGAAAGGGGGCTGTGATTATCCGAAATTTATACAATGCGCTTCGAAATACAATAAAAGTGGGGAGCAACAAAGACCCATCAGGAGGATGGCACAATGTGATATCATCATCGACCCATGAAAACGGCAACGGTGGAAGAACAAATGACCTGGAGCACCACCACCAGACACCAGCTGCATCCAAGGAATCAGCAGGAATGGTTACACAGAGCATGTCACGTCTATCACTGCAGCACCCATTTGTTTATGCATCCTCGCGTTATGTTTTGCATGTACGAAACAGATTGAAACGCGTTGTTGAGTACCTTGATAAAACGAATTGGGCATGGCCATGTTGATGGTGGTGATAGGCAAACGTTGTCCAAAGTGGGATGCAGTGGCAATAATGGTCGCGGATGTACGGGCGGGTACCGTTCTCATTTCCTCGTGACAGATGGTCCATGGGGACAGTATTGCAATAAAATAAGGGCACCATTTGGACCATTTATCGTGCTTGTTTGTCAATAACAATAAAGAGAACCTATTTCTCTTTTACGCGTTTGCACGTTTCAGCCCATTCTTTCCTTCCTTGCATCGCATTCCTACTTGTCCTCGAAATGTCATTTCAAAGCGAGACAACGACGGTCGCTAGCAACGAACAAGCTCCGTTGCTACCCAAAACACAACGCAACGACCCATACAATAATAACGACGACGACAACGACGACACGTATTTGATAAACCAGCCTCGCAAGTACAAGGTTGTTGCTCTCCTATGCGCTGTATTTTTGGCAGGTAACGTCTTTTGGATGCATTTGATCTTATCTGATCTTACTCACTTTACACATGATTCAGTGGGTAGCCACTTTGCCGCTCATACCCTAGGCGCCATGAAAAACATCGTCAAAGAGGTGAGTGTTTTACCAAGTTGTTGCAACCCCTTTTTATTCATGATGTATATGCATCGTCTTCCGGATGTAGGATTTTGGTATATCCAATTCCCAATATGGTGCCATTCAATCCAGCGTCTCCATCGTGAATACGGTGCTTCCTGTTTTTGGTGGTATCGTTCTTGATAGCTTTGGCACAGCATCCGGTTCCATTGCTACTACTATCCTCATTACTGTGGGCAATGTATTGGTGGCCTTCTCAACAGGCAACAAGAGCTTACCAACCATGATCATTGGTCGTGTCTTATATGGTATTGGCAGTGGCACAGTAGTCATTGTTCAAGAAACAATCCTTAGCCAATGGTTCAAGGGGCCTAGCTTAGCAGCAGTGATTGCACTAATGATGACCGTGAGCCGATTGGTATGAATAACTTTTCATCTTACGTTTCCCCCAAGTTGAATAACAAAGTTAACATGATCATGTTGCTAGGCATCCTTTGCTGCACAAGCTACTGTTATCCCCATTGCCAACTGGATGGGTTGGTATGGATACGGCTTTTGGGTACGCGTGTGCTGTGACGTATTAAAGGCATCCATTACTAATAACCTTGACCTTTTTGTTTGGGCCAACAATATCCAAAAACGATAGTTTTCTGCGTTCCTTTGCATTTTTTCCCTCGTGATCAATCTTATGTACCTGACTTTGGTTCGGAATGTATCCGGGATCCGTAGCCAGGCTACAAACAACAGCGCATTGCGTCGCAAGAAAACGTTCAGCTGGTCCAAGTTGCTGTACCTACCTCACTGCTATTGGCTTATTGCAATCATGGAATTCTTGTTAGGCGGTGGATGGGGTTGTTTCCTTCATATCAACAGGTAAAAAGTTCAGCCAATGTCATTCAATCACATGATCACCTCCACTCATGATCAAATCAAGCGAATTTGTAAAGATGCGATTTGGCTATGATGATGCACGTGCAGCTGCCACTGGAAGCATAGCCCAATTGTTACCCGTGTTCCTGATGCCAATACTTGGATTATGCGTTGATCGCTTTGGGAAGCGCACATGGATGAGTAAGCACCATTATTACTATACACACATACATACGCCTTCAACTTTATTCACTTTTGCAATGATAATAGTCATTGGAAGCGGTCTCACATTCCTTGTATCATTATTACTTCTCAACTACACTCATATTGCTCCTGTGGTAGGCATGCTGTTTTTCAGCATTAGTCTTGCGCTTGGTCCCGTTGGCCTTGTTTCCTCGGTTCCTATCATTTTGCCCATGTCGCTTGTGGGCACAGGTATGGGTCTCGTCAAATCAAGTACAAACATTGGTGCATCCCTTTTCGATATTGCTACTGGATTACTACAAGACATGGATGATCATCAAGGCTATGATGGTGTAATGAACTTTTTCATTGGTGTTGGTGCACTTAGCGTCATTGCAGGGCTGACATTGTGGTTCCTGGATATGTCAATTTATGATGCTCTGCTGGATCAGAGTGCACGTGACAGTCGCCAACAAGAACAAAAAGTGGAAACATCAGCTGTTCAAGAAAAGCTATGGGCTAATTGGATCTATGGAGGCGTTTATCTGTTTTTGGCTTGTTTAAGCTGGATTCTCTTTATCAAATTTGTGCTTCTATAGAAAAACCATTGTAATCCACTATTTTGCTAATTAAAACTTGTACACGTTGCCCTCGTTGTAACCAAGCCTATGAAACAAACGAATCAGTAAACAATGATCCATGTATAACCTTCACACCCCAACAACATGTATAATGATTACTTACTCCTTGAGGATACCAGAGACCTCACCCTGAGACTTATCCTTAGCCTTAGGACCAGAGATGGAAGCCAACATAGGATCGGGACCACAGATGAAGATCTTGGCATTCTTATCCTCGGGAGCAGGCAAGTACTTCTTGATGGCATCAGCAGTGACGAAGCCTTGGAGTCCTTGCCAGTCCTTGGGAGGGCGATCGAGGGTGTAGACAACCTTGAAGCGATCGGGATGTTCCTTAGCGTAGGTATCAAGCTCCTCCTTGAGCAAGATGTCTTCCTCGGTTTGGTTGGCGAAGACAAGAGTAACCTTGGTAGTCTTATCAGAGGAGTTCTTATCAAAGACCTTGCGGATGATTTGGAGCTAAGGAAAGAAAATAGGTATATACATGAGCACGTCATCCATGCATAGCTTGAGGCCATCCCATCATCTCCGCAAAAAAGACTTACCATGGGGGTGATACCGGTACCACCAGCAATCATACCAACATTCTCAACCTTGTTCTCCTCCCAGTTGTACTTAGGAATAGGGCCCTTCATTTCAAGAGTATCACCGACCTTGAGGTTGGCAATGTGCTTGCTCATCTTGCCTTCAGCATACTCCTTGACAATCAAGTCAAAGTAACCTTCAGCCTAAAATGTAGCACATGGTATCAGTATCATTGTTCCCTTTGTGAATCCGTTGCGTTGAACATTACCTCTTCAGGGGAAGTGGGAGTGTAAGGACGAATGATGAAGCCTGGAGAACCATCCTTCTTGGTGATAGGATAGCGGGTAATCAAGCAAGAAGCAACAGGGAGCTCGGCACGTTGCTTCTCGGAAGGAAGACTGAAACGGTAAACGGCAGTGTTGTGGTTGATGGGTTCAACTTTTTCGAGCTACATTGATGACAAATCCAATCCGTATCAGTTACATGATCATGCAGCACCATTGTTATCCTTACCTTGAAGGCCTTGAATTGCTTGCCATCAAAAGCAGGTTCAACAGGTGCAGCAGCAGCAGCAGCAGGGGCAACAGAAGCTTGGTTTTGGTTGTAGTAGATACCACCAGCAGCACCAGCAGCAGCGAGAGTAGCAAGGACAAACTTGTTGCTTCCCTTGTTGTTGCCAGCTTGGGAGGCATAAGTGCGAACACCCTAAAAGAACAATGGTGTCAAAATCAGGGGCTGAATGAGACGCGTGGAATGGCTCAATGGACAATTGCCTGCATGTTAGCCTTGGAAGCAGCACGCATGGAGCCGAGTAGAGACGATGAGACGAAACGCATGTTGATAATGAATGTAGATAAAGAAGAGGAACAAGGATGTCAATACCACCACCACCCGAATTTTAGGTTTATTTCTTTCTCTTTCTCTTTCAATGTTTGACGCGGTCTGAGTATAGCCGAATGAAGCCCGAATGTTGCGCGCCTTTTTGACACGCACTAGTGAAGACGTGACATCATCAGTCGTAATAAAGTATTGTTGTCCTTGGAACATCACACACTTCATCAAATGATCGACGACTGAGAACAACAGGTTGATGCATGTGCATAAGTATATTTAGAATATACGATCTGCAAACAGGGACGCACGCACAGACATGTTGTATCTATACATGTGTGTATATATGTGTATGTGTGTAAAAGTGATGAGTGGGCGAATGAGTCTATGAGGAGGAGATGGGACACGTCGTCCTTAGATGAGATGACTGATGGATGACTGATAGCTGATGGATGATAAGAAAAAGTGCATGTCGTCGTTTTATAAGTGTCCTCTTTTTGAATGAAACAGAAGCAATGATCAAGATGAGAGAGGAGCTCTTGGGATTGGGGGTGTAAAAGGAGTTGTTGCAAAAGGGACGTATCCATAATCTTGGGACTGTGAGTTCCCATCCCAACCAGTAATGGTGCTGGAGGCATGGTGCGTTACTCCATTTAAGCCTGTTGCCCCACCATTGCGGTTCCAAGCGAGGTTTGGTAAACATGAGGAAATGAGAGTCAGCATATGGGGTGCATAAGAGTTGGCCAATGGAAGATGATACACACTGCTACATAGGATAAATGGGGGGAGGCGGAATCCGAATTAATGGATGTCATTCCTGTAAATGGGTTTTGTGATGCAGGTGTGAGCCTTACGTCTGGGCACGTTAGGAAACAGCTGCCCAAACATCCTTCGAGAAGATGCAACATACATCAACCACCTGCTTGCTGCCATTCCCGCAACCAGATTTCTGGACATGTCCAGCTTTGTGGATGCCACCATTCAACCCGTGATATCGGCTCAACCCTGTTGTTGTTATGGTTACTATTGCCATGGCCATTGCTACTCCTACTACAAGTATCATCATGCCATGATGCATCGTTATTATAACTATTACTACCATAATGATGATGATTATTGGGAATGCATCCTCTCAAACACCGTTTTGATATGTCAAACCAAGAACTCGGGCTGCCAAGTTCTTGTACCAATGGTCTATTTGATACATTTATTATCCACATACATGTCATTCAATGAATAGGGTAACAAGTTGAATCATCATCAACAGCATCATCAGCTGCTGATATTATTCAAGCACCAGTCCATCTCATCCACCCATGTGGTGCATATCCGAGGGTTGCGTGATGTACCTGGTAAACTCAATAAAGGGTCTTAGGTATATATAGCACAACAATACCACCCGCAGTACTTGTTCTCCTTCTCTTTTCTCTCTTCTTTCTTTCACCCTTACCCCTTCCTCTTTTACACTTACATGTCACACCTGCTTTGGCGCTCTCTTGCCTAGATACAACTTGAACAACCAGCCTCATTCAGCGCGCCATGTCGACTCATCACTCACGATCGCAGCAGGACCGCGTGCCAGCTTCGCTTAGAAAGTTAGTTGAGCTGTCTGCCAATCAAACAATAAACCAATATCAGAACATTAGTTCAATAGAACTCGTTGTGCGTCAGCAACCCGTCAAGGCACGCCTCTGCAGCTTCAAAGAGAAAGGTGCGCATTGTGTGGATGTGATAGCGTGTATGTGATGTGATATTAATTCATCTCTTTTCCTTCCTTCCTCCCCCCTTTATTGTAGTTGACAGGCGTCCGGTTGATCCACCGCCTATCGTTCAGCTGATTTGCCGTGACCCAGACGAGTAAGTTATCTTTTGATCTTATGCTGTGGATATGGGTGGAGAGAGGGTAAGAGTGAGCAAGTGGGTGAGTAGATGGGTGTGTGTGTGTGTGTGTGTGTGCGTGTATGTGCGTGTATCCTATTATTACCAAAACTCTCCCTGCTTTCTCCGGGGTCCACGCCAAAAGAAATACCTGAGCCGAATCAGTCATCTTTTCATTTTTGTAGTCAAAGCTATTTGCACGATCCTTATTTTTTCCTTTACGCTACGCTTGCAACTACGGATGGTCAAGATTTACACTTTATGAACGGCACAAGAACTACAGCAGGCTCGGTTGTGCAATCCCTACACAAACTTAAAGACATTGATGATAAAGGTATGTGTGTGATACCACCCAAAACAAAGGAACATGCTTTACTCATCATCGTCTACCAAGATGGTGGTTTCTTCATCTTTGCCGATATCAGTGTACGACATGAAGGTTTCTTCAAGCTCAAATTCACGCTTTTTAAGATTATCGAGCAAGTATCACACGTACTCTTTTCATTGCACAGTCGACTGACTCGAAAAATATTTTTTTCACGGCTGTACAACAGAACCCATGTATATCGTCTGTGCTCTGCGTTTTCGGATGCGTTCCAAGTGTACTCGCCAAAGAGTAAGAATGGCTAAACACACGCGTGTGTATATGACGCGTTGAATGTGATGGATACTCATTCTTTTTTGGTACATAGCATTTCCTGGCATGTCAGGTACATCATCCATCCCCTCCGAAACATCCCAGCATTCTTTTTGCTCAGTGCATTGATCGCGTTGTTCGTAGAATCAACTTTCTTGACACGTTGCTTTTCAGATCAAGGAGTACGTATTCGCATTCGAAAGGAGACGAGGACACCAAGCAATCATACGTAAGTAAAATTGAGAAATGAGTGGATTCAATATAGCACATTGGTTCCAATAATGTATGTTTAGGAAAAGACGAAGGACTGAAGAGCATGAATACGAGGATAACGATGATAGATATCGATCGTCAACAGCTTCACAATCGGATGTATCGCATGCCATGTCAATGCAGAATCTGTTACGCTCTGATTCGACACCAACCGATCCTCAACATCCACCTCCACCACCTCCACCATTATCATCTACGTCTGAATACTATCATCGCCTTGAACCAACGACCACAGCAATGTATAGATCATCATTGCAACTACCACCTATACAACAATCGGTACCACGGGACCCACATTTTCCCGCCAGTGGCATGCTTAGTACTTCACGACCCATAGTCGCTGATCATTCGTCATTGTATAATAGCAGCAGCAGCAGCAGCAGCAGCAGCAATAATTATGCGAGTACCAGCAACATGAGTGATGCACAAAGAGCATGGTCGTCAACAGCATCATCGTCTAATCCAACGACGAACATCAACAATCATCACCAGTAGTCATCAATGGGATGAAGATGTGAAGGACATTTACATATACCGATTACCTCGATTCATCATTCATTCTCTATCCTCCAAGGCTCTTTTCTTTTATCTTTATCTTTTTCTCTCGAGGAGGATTATATCTTTATGGGTTTCTTCTCTTTTCTTCATGTATACGGCAATAGCAAACATCATCCTGGCAACAATACACGATAACCAAAACTCCCCCAAACACTGCGCATTTTCCCCTTGATCAACAACAAGCATGTAACTATCTCGCACGCACACACACACACACACACACACACATAATAGGCATCCTCCTTTTTTCACCCATCACCATAACAACACGCATATATGATCATCCCTATATATGAATCCATTTTTCCTTTTTCTAAACATTGACATTCATAAAAGTTGCTACATTATTATTCCATAACACATGCATATACAAGCTTCTTTCCCCCCCTTAAAAAGTAATCACCATGAGCGATCCGATCGTTGTGTACCCAAATATGGGACGCTTTGCAGCCGACTATGATATCGTGCCTAGGATGTGGTGCGACCATCATTCTCGTAGCCATGCATGATCTGTTTTAATAACTGACGTGTTTCAGAAAAACAAGTAGATGTTGGATACTTTATTTGCATTTAATACCCAAACATCACCAACAACAACTTGTCATCATCACCCCACTCACATGAGATGGTAAGGGGAATGATCAGGGGAATGTTATTAGACATACATGGAAGCTTTTCCGTTGCCGTTCTAGAGCAAAGCACTGACGATGGGGCATGTTAGAAAACACAAACGTGTATTTTCCATATCACAGGTTATACTGTGTGTTTAAGATTGTCTCATTAGCACATTACATTATGCATTTTTCCTTTAAGGTATATAAGAAATGTAGACAAGGGGGTCGCAAAGAGAGCACCAATGTAGTAATATTAGATCCAAGTTTTTAATGCTCATGGCATGATAGTAGACATCATTTTCATAAAGTGGATTCTCGAGCTTTCTATACTAAAAACCTATTCCATGGGCGTCTTGTTTCTCCGCATCCCTTGATTGGGGTACCAGGGGCCAAAATGTTTGGAAAGTAGTGCATGGATGTGCATATACAAAGAGAGAGAAGAGAGAGAGAAGAGGACGTATATGCATATCAGAAGCAACGAGATCGTCGGCCGCTTCTAAGAATCTTGCTTGCTGTGCTTTGCCATATCATGCGTGACCGATTGCCCCACATGCATCTTGCGTGTCATCCTCGTATACCTTCCTTCATTGCTTGTTTTGACGTGGTGCATTATCCAATAAGTGATGATCAAGGAAAAATTTATCCATTGCCATTGGGAGTGCCGTAAAACGGTAATGTCATCCATCCATGTTGGGTAAAACAAGGTTGGCTACATATAACAAGCTCCTGCATTTTGGATCGGGTGGTACGTGCAATTGTATCCCAGGGATGATCGACGTGCCAGGCAATGACAGGTTGTGTTTGAAATGCGTGCTAACAACGATTTGTAGATGGTGGTTTGATATGGAACATCAACATACCTTCAAAGTGATTGAGCGTGATGGGTAATATGACTCGCCATTTTCTTGATTCTGTCAGCAGCAATTATGCCTCAATCTCGAATTGTATACCACCTGCATATTCAAGGTAAGCCTCAGCCATCAAATTTCCCAATGATTCCAGTGATAGCAAGGTGGTTGGTGCCCTGGATCCACTGCTCGTGTACTTTGACTGCACCCAGAAATGGGGGTCGTCGTCGTTGGTTCACCTTGTAAAGCTTGGCAACCAATTTGTTGTACAAGGATTGCTGGATTGTCTCAATTTGATATACAGCACAAAGCAAACATCCAAGCATCGAATTGAACTATTGGGTCTCGAACTGGTGAGTATTGCTATGCAGTACTGTGATCAGCTTTTGGATAGCCAAATCATGATGTTGCATCGGAGATGGTGGTTGCCATGGCTACTTGCGGTGCTGCGTTGTTGTAATAAGCAAATCACCAATCTTCTTTGTCGATGTTGCGATGGCACGGATATAGTATTGAGGGTGTTGCGAGGTAAGTGTTGATGAGATTGGGTCGATTGAAGAGTGCTCCATCACGTAAAGTGGATAGATGCATGGTTACGTGATAGTTGTGCGTAGCTGAATAACAGCAAGATAATAAAGCTTCTGATGCGAATCATAAACAAGGTACTGTATTTCAAAAACGCAAAATTAAACACGTTGAATGACATTGTGTCGCATCTTCAATGGCTTTAAGTGGGTCTTGATCCTTTAATGCTTAGGCTTTTGCTTTGCCTTTGTGGCGTGTCTGCATTGTTGTGAGATAAAGTCAAGCAAGAGGAGGAGGAAAAATATCCAATCACTTTTAACGACCATCATAAGTACGCGACCCATAGCGCTGCATAAGTAAAGTGCCTGGTTTCCGTTGGCTTGGTTTGATTAAAGTTACATTTTGCTCACAAGCTATAGCCTTGTAGGATATAATGAAGGGGACATTTATGATAGGAGCGATCAAAGAGGTGGATGTCATAGGTCCTCAAGTGGCCCAAGAGGGATGTAGTAGTTTATTCATTGTTTCTTTATTACCATGTCTTGGCGTCATACTCATCACACGACGTATACATACATAGAATTCAAAGATGTTGTTGACGAGGATATCAAGAGGTCATGGATGTGTTCTTAGCACTTGATTCGTAATACATGTACGCATATCCCATTCTTCTCTTTCAGTAGTATTGGCATTCTTCCACACATAGGCTTCTTCAATAATAGCCATTTGTCTCATACCCATCCTCTTCGTCATCTAATTCTTGCACTGCTGCACTTGCTAATTTTTTGCCAATCCATCCCGAAGAAAGCGTATGCTTGGATCATTTTAGTTATCGTTTACGTTGTACGCGTGGTTGTTCATTTTGTGTCACACACGACCAACCACCTACCACATGCAGCAGAGCGTGTATGAAAAGAGAGAAGCTGTTTTGGCAAACATCCTTAAGGTTCATCCAAGCATTGCGAAACATTTGAGTTGGTATCCTTGTGGTACAGATGACTATGATCCATGCCCCACAACAAGAAAGATGCACGATTTACCATATGATTGTATCCTGTGATAAGATGTTTTATGGGTAGAGTTCATGCAGGTAGTACTCTGGTGCTGGTGCTGGTCAATGCTGGCTAATAAATGTCGTTGAACGATAGCTAATGTTATCGCTCATGCTTAAATCACCAAGACATCCATTGCGTTGTCACCTTGTTTGAATACCAATGCATAAATAAAAAGTAAGGTCGGTGCACACCGACGACATGTTGACTTTTGCAAGTTGTTGAGCGCACGGTGGACACGAGGAAAAAGAGAAGTTTCCAATGTTACGAACATGTCTGCAAAAGGTAAAGTGCTCGTTGTACAAGAATCGTATTTCTTGCAGATAAACTCAACAGTCGACTTAAATGAAATAAAGGAGCTCATGCGATTTATATATGAAATGCTGATGGATGCTAAGTTCTATGACCTTTTTGTGTATGCGAGAAGAGAAACGATTTAAGGGAATACATTGTAAGAGGAATCAGTGATAAATGTATATCGATGCATGCTTGTTGTGTATGAGATGATGATGATGTTGGTGGGGGTGGTATGTGAGGATGGTGGTATGGATGGATGCAAAGGGCGAGTGGTAGTATGTATGATTATGCAGTCATGGGCAAAGAAGGAGCTTCAGGCAAGTCGGCAACCACGGCATTTCGTCGTCGAAGGGTATAAACAGGTACATCGATTTGGTCACCGTCATCCATAAACAAGGTAGCCTTGGCCGTTGGACTTTTTTGTAGCCATTGCGCAATACAAGCAGCAGAGAGGTATTCTGCAGCTGATTCAAAGACTTGGTCGCCATCTTGAATGGAAAAGTGGAAGGAGTCAGCGGAAGCAATGGAAGACATGGTGGTTGATATGATGATGATGATATGAATAAGGAAGAAAGAGAAAAGAGATGATTATGAAGAAGAACACGAGGAAGGGAGGGGGGTCGAGAAAGGGCACGTTTTTATAAAGATTTCGGCTCTTGAGGCAAGCCCGCCTGTTTTTGGTTAGGCATATGCATGACCTATTTTGAGCATGGTGACACGTTTCTCAATCCTCCTTTTACAAGTGGG
The DNA here is from genome assembly GCF_029851405.1 of Lichtheimia ornata. Lineage (NCBI taxonomy): Eukaryota > Fungi > Mucoromycota > Mucoromycetes > Mucorales > Lichtheimiaceae > Lichtheimia > Lichtheimia ornata. The sequence goes on from NW_026695387.1 coordinate 58,166, forward strand.
GTGATTGGAGAAGAGAGAGAGAGAGAGAGAGCGAAATGGGTGATGGCATAAACACACTTTCTCCTCATTTATTGACCAACAAACAACCACACAACTCTTGACTAATATGGATGGCAAAAGCAAATCCACGTGGCTCTCTCCTCCTTGGTGTGTGCGAGTATTCATTTTACCTTTCTGAGTTTAACTTGTTGTGTCCTTTGCTCTTTTAGTCATGCCACCAAAAAGATCCACATCCACCGCATCATCATCCTCATCATCATCAAAACGCGTTCGTAAACAGCAACAACAACAACAACAACAACAGCCTCCCGAATTTATCCGTTTATTCCATCTCTTCACTCAGCTAAATACTTTTTGTGCTTTCTGCGATGCTCGTCTTACAACTGCAATCACCTTGGACAAGATTCAATCAGCTGTCAATGGCGTTCAACTTGACGATCTAGCTGCCATCAACGTCATTATCCCTGACTTTATCCACTTTGACCAGGGGCTCACCATTCAATTTGGGAAACCGATGACCAAGAAACGAGAGTCTCCTTTAGCAACACGAGGAGGAAGGGGAGAAGGATCCAACCAATACAGGAGCCCACCAAGTGTCAAACCAGAAGTTGTCAAAAAGACTATCGATGCGCGCAACCTTCGCTTTAAACGTGCCATTGCTAACTTTGTTTCTGAATGCCAGGACAAGGTATATGAATGCATAGATCCAATCACGTGTACTTTGTTAACATGTTCATGCATTAGCACATCGATCCCGTAGCGCATTTGAAGCAGGAGATACCAAAGCATATACCACCACCATCATCATCATCCACAACATCCACAACAACAACAACAATCACCATTAACAACACCCCATCTACTACTACATCATCATCACCATCATCCATGAAAGATACCATTGATCAGCTACAGCAACAGCCATTTTATCATCATCAATTGGTCCATTGCCGTGAATTTACCGAACGGCCCTCCGTTTATGGTGATCCGATTGATCTCCCGCATGAAATCGAATCAGCTTTACATGAAAAAGGCATCCTTCACCTCTACGTTCATCAAACAGAAGCCATTCGTGGTCTCCGTGAAGATCAGCATGTTATTGTGGCCACATCTACTGCTAGGTAAAGAGGGGGGAACGGCTGCTTATGGGAAGAAGGGGGTATTATTATGGGGTTAAGGGTGAAGCTCACAGACATCATCTTAGTGGCAAGTCATTAATCTACCAGATCCCGGTGCTTGAACGATTGATTCATGACAAGAATACACGTGCCATGTATATCTTTCCAACAAAGGCATTGGCTCAAGATCAGATGCGCGCATTACAGGAATTGATAGGAATGTGCCCAAGTTTGGAGGATGTACAGGTAAGTGATGCATGCAAATGCACGCTATCCACTATCTCTAATATGGTCGTTATCACTATACCAGGTTGCCACTTTTGACGGTGATACGCCATCCGAACAACGTGCTTTCATCAGAGACAACGCCAATATCATTTTCACCAATCCGGACATGTTGCATCATTCGATTCTTCCTAATGGCAAACGATGGAGATCTTTTCTTTGCGCTCTTCGATTCGTGGTTCTTGATGGTAATAAGCTGCTTACTTATGAATCGACATGGCTTACCAACATGCTTTAGAATTACATATCTATAATGGTCTCTTTGGAGCCAATGTGGCATTTATCATGCGAAGATTGAGACGCTGGTGTCATCATTACGATAATGACACTGCTGTGCAGTTTATTTCATGCAGTGCGACAATTCGACATGCAGACGAGGTAACACAGCACACACAACATGATTGAACCAATCATTGAGGAGAGTCTATTATAGCACATGAAGTTGGTTTGTGGGATTGATCAGGTCAAGCTTGTGGAACAGGATGGTGCACCATGTGGCAAAAAGGTATGGAAAGAAAGGAGATGATGCATGTCGGGAAGGAGCTTGATTTGACATTATTTCTCCTTGGACACAAACCAGTCCTTTTTAGTGTGGAATCCTCCTTTGGTCAAGCGTCCAGGGCAAAATCCCAATGAGCGTCGAGGATCAGTAGCAGAAGGTGCACAAGTATTGGAATACCTGTTATCTCGTAACGTACGCACCATTGCCTTTTGCAAAGTACGCAAAACATGCGAATTGTTGATGATGCAATTGCGGGACAGCTTGGAAAAACAACAACGTGGTGACCTATTGGGAAAGGTGATGTCTTATCGAGGTGGGTACCTGCCAATGGAACGTCGCCAAATCGAGAAACGACTCTTCAATGGTGACCTGTTGGCTGTCGTAGCCACTAATGCCTTGGAATTGGGAGTCGATATTGGGTCACTTGGTACGCATTTCAGATTGCCATATATGTCACTATGCTTACATTGATATTATATTAGATGCGGTGGTGATGATTGGGATGCCATGGACTATTTCAGCATTGGTAAGTCATTATAGGGAGACAAGGATTAATGGAAAAGCAAACAAGTTTATAATGAATATCGTTCATATTTCTAGTGGCAACAATCAGGGAGGGCTGGGCGACGGAATAAGGACTCGTTGTCAATGGTTATCACCGATCATAACCCCATGGATCAACACTTTGCTGTAAGTATAGGAAGGCGCACGAGGTTGTTATTACCTATCAAGCGACTCGTATTGACGTAAAGTCTTTATCAGCGACACCCTGAAGAATTATTTGAACAGCCGCTTGATGATATTCAGTTTGATGTTGAGAATAACAAGCTTGTGTTGGAAAGTCATCTACAATGCGCTGCAGAAGAATTGCCAATCAATATCGATCAAGATCAAGCTTTCTTTGGACCCAATGTGCCACAAGTATGCGAGGAACATTTAATGTTGATCCACGACAAGGTATGTCATACAAAATCGCAAGTAACTCATTGCATTGATGTCTGGTTATATCCCGCTATAGCTATACCGGCCCGACCCACGATATAGGCCATACCCATCTCAGCATGTCAATATTCGCAATATTACTCAAGAGCTCTACGCTGTTATCAATACCACGGATGGCAAGAATATTGTTTTGGAGGAAATCGAATCGACGCGTGCACCATTCGAGATCTACGAAGGTATGGCATCGATGGCTAACAGTAATATTTGACTTTGTTGACTCCTTCCATGTAGGAGCTGTTTATATCCATCAAGGAAGAACATACCTTGTTGAGGAATGTAACGTCGATCAACGATACGCCAAAGTCCATGCCGCACGAGTTGACTACACAACGCAACAACGTGACTTCACCAATGCCAATGCTATCACTACTGTCATGAGCAAACCAATACAAGTCAATGAGAAAAAGACGAGGAACAGGGTATCTTATGGCCGAATACAAAGTATGTCATACCTACTAAAGGGGTAGCTTGTTTATGCCTGTGACAGAGGATTAATACAATGAGTGTAGTTGAGACGATTGTATTTGGATATTATAGGATGGATAAGCGCAACCGCATCATCGATAACCATGACATCTATATGGATCCGATTATCCGACAATCGACGGGGATATGGCTGGATGTTCCACCTGTGGCTCTCAAAAAGATGGATGAATTAGAGATTGATAGAATGGCATCTATCCATGGAGCAGGTATAGCAAGAAAATGAGCGGGTATGGTGATTTTTAGCTAATTGATTACGCTTTAGCTCACGCAATGATATCCCTATTACCGAGTTTCGCATCATCCACTGCTGCCGATATCCGAACAGAATGTAAAAGCCCACACGCCACACGTCCACGTCCCCCCAGGTAGGTTGAAAGCAAAACGTTGCACGTTCGTTTGTCTCAAAAATGTTGTTTCCCGGCAGGATCGTACTATACGAATCACAGCCTAGTGGGATTGTTCGGCAGGCATATCAATTTATTGATGAGCTATTGGAGATGTGCGTTGAGCAGATACAAAATTGTGCCTGTGAAGATGGTTGTCCTGCATGTAAGTATGGGGATGGATCTTTGCTATGTCTTTAAATTCCCTATTCAAATGCGTTCATGTATGCAGGTGTCCACCTTTCACAGTGCTCTGAACACAATGAGCTTTGTTCCAAACATGGTGCTTTAATTGTTCTCCAATCATTGAAGTTAGAGGTATAGTAGTTCTTTGGATAGTTTAGGAACCTGTATTATCATACGCAAATATAAAGCTATACAGTAACATTTCTGAACGCAATACATACAACATGCTTATTATACTAAGGGGCTTTGGGGATCGCCATCATTACTACATGCACTACTAATAATACCATACTCGTCATCGTTGTCCACAAAGTCGTCGTCACAATCATCCGAAGAGTCACAGGTGGAAAGGAATGGGATCTTGCAGACTTCGTTTTCGAATGGGATGTGATCAAGCAACGTCATCTTGGCAAGCGAAGTAAACCATGCTTGTTTGTGTCATTGTCGTAATCATCGTAATCATCGACTCTATAAATAAAAAAAAGCTTAGAAGTTAGACCAACCTGATACTGGGAATGATGTAGGCGATCATCTCTAAAGAAAGAAGGAATTCACAAACCAAATCATCCACCATACGAGCAACGTCGGGAGATCCCTTGTTCTTGAGAAAGCACCGCACGAATCACGTAAGGCCAATTCGATCCATGGCAAGGAAGCACATCACTTACGTAGAGTCCAGGCTCATAGTTGTCCTCATTCATCCTCTCCAAAGAAAGAATGATCCCCAATCCAATCCTTCCAATCATTTCCCACCTCATGAAAAGAAACCCTCAAGGGAAAGAACGAGCCTATCACGAGAAGAGCGTGTTGGTTCGCAATGATGTCAAGCTGTTGCATATCCCCTTTTACCTCAACACGGTGACCATGCTTTTCCAAAAACCCATCGTCATCGACCCATCAACTCAACGCAGGCCGATAGAGCCCTGGACGCGTTCCAAAAAGCTTTTCCAGCAAACTTGGCTAGTGCAGAGCGACGCAGCGACCACTTGATACAGGCTGGGACTTGAACCCAAAGAGAGGATGATGATGCCCCCAAGTTGCATTGCCTGACCAAAGAAACCTATTCAATTCATTATTAGCACACACACAATAAACACCCTTTTCATTGTTTGTTTCATTGTACTTACCTTTTCCATATACACAAAGACCCGTTGTTGTTGGTTACTGGAAACCGAAAACCATGGTGTCGTATAGTTGAGCCGAAACAAACGCCAAACCAGCCAACGTCTTGAAAACAAACTTGCCCTCTATACAAGCTGACGCGTCAATGGAACAAGTTACGCTGCAACATTGGACTCTGAATGTACCTGTTGGCACCAAGCGTAGAGCGGCAATAGCAACGAACAAGAGGAGGTAACGGTATCGCCATGGCAATAGGCAACCACCCACCACGCTCCATTCGTCAGCACTTGGCCACACTTACTCCTTAACAATGCATGTTCAGAACTATGTTATTACCTCACAGTCAACAAGAACACTCTTTGATACACATTACCTTGACCGCAATGCCGTGAATGGAATAAAATTAGAGGAGGGAGAAAGAGAAGAGAATGCGTTGTCTCAAGTCGTGGAGCCACCGTCCCCAAGTTTAAATCCCCTACTGCTATTACACTGAGGCCACTCAATTACCCTATACACACACTATCCACCCATCATCATCCTCGTAATAGACAACAGGTACACGTAAATAAAAGAAATGATGATCCTCACGTATAGCAAAAGGGTGTGTGCCATTTTACACTTTACATGATAATGATGATCCAACAACAGCCATCACCTTACTATCAGGTCAACTCGAATGAAGAAAGTTGAATGATGGGCATGCTGGGCTGGAGCAGGACAATCGTTCACATGCATTGGACTGGACAACAAAGGTGAATGGGAGGAATGGGCTATTAGTTGGCAGTTTACAAATAACTTTGCAAAATGATTTTTGTGAAATTGGATGATGTTTTGTGCTTGAGCGTAACTCAACCAAATCCTCTCGGATCATGAAAGTTGAAGGATGGGGATGCTGGGCTGGAGCAGGACAAACGTTCGTATGCATTGGATTGGGCGACAAAGGTGAATGGGAGGAATGGGCTATTAGCTGGCAGATTACAAATAACTTACCAATTTGATTCTTCTGATATTGGATGATGTTTCTGTGTTTGAGCATTTTTCAGTCAAATCACATCGGATCAAGAAAGTTGAATGATGGGCATGCTGGGCTGGAGCAGAACAATCATTCGTATGCATTGGATTGGGCAACAATGGAGAATGGGAGGACTAGGTTATTAGCTGGCATTTTGAACTATGCCTAAATAGTGTACAAGAATCATGCATCGCCTGTGCTGAATGACTCAAGTTACACAAACACGCCCTCTGCACCTTTTGCTCTGCCAGGGTTCACCTACTTGACAATGGAGAGCTAGTCCGGAGGACTAGCTCAAACCTGACACATGAATGCTGTGATCTAATTTCTCCGCTTTATTGAGCGAGTGCAGCTAGAAAATTTGGATACAATAAAAAGTCTAATCTATAAGTCTAAATGTTCTTTGATCTATGAGCGAGCTGGAAAAGAAAAGGGAGGCGTGGGTGGGAAGATTCATGTGTCAGGTTTGAGCTAGTCCTCCGGACTAGCTCTCCATTGTCAGTCAAAGTCTCTCCTGACAATGGAGCAAGTCCATCGGTGTCAAACCTGACACATGAATGCAGCTCCAGAGAAAAACCGTGAACCAGGATCAAGCCGAAGACGATGAAGAGGAACCAGGTAACACCGAAGATGTGATATCAGAAGAAATATGACGAGAACGCCGATAGTGATTATCAAACATCATGGAGGAAGCCCAATTGCCGTGAGTGATTACATCATCAAGGGGAATGCCATGTTGGAGCGCCAAATCCGAAGCCACAGAACGCATAGCAGGTCGTCTTGAAGCCGATGATGATGAATTGATGGAACGTGACACCACATTGCGTAACCAACGAGATATGGTATCACAAGAAGCCGCCACACGAGCGTTGGTGGTACTAATAAATAGTGCACCAGGAGGACGATTAACCGTATTAGGATGATCCCGTAGAGCCTCAAATGCTGTCACCGGACACAAAGTAGCATCTTGAGGATATGGCTTGATGCGCACCACCTTAACAATACGACGACCATTCCGTTTCTCCTTGGGTGCCACCACAGAAAGATGTAAACAACGAGAGCCATCAACAAAGGAATCTTGGAGGTTGATACGATGTAGATCCGATGGTCTAAGGAAACCCGTGATAGCAAGAAGGAAAACCGTCTTGTGAGCCAAATTGTATAAAGATGAATGAGCCGAAGATTCAATCGTGCGACAAAATGCAAAAGAAGGAGTCAAATCAACAGGGGGACGTTCGATTGGAACCGGTGGTGCCTCTTCACGCCATATGTTGAATAGTTGTTCGAGTTGAGAATCATGTTGAAAAAGTGAGGGTTGAACATGAAAATGGATAATGGCTGTACGCATAAGCGGTAATGAATTCACTGAGTAACGAGAGCGCATGGTGGAGAGAAAATTGATGAGTGTTGCCATGGTGAAATGGTTTGGATCCACTTGCTGTGTGATACACCAACTGAGAAACTCAAGCTGAAACTTGCGGTAAGAGCGAGCATTCAGGGACCTGTTGGTTGCCAAAAGGTGATTCACCGTGTTGTCATGATATTCTAGAAAGCGAAACTTGCGCCTGAGACACTCCACACGGAAAGCTTCCAACGTGGGTTTGTCCATGGATTGGGGGTAAGAGATGATGTGACACGAGTGTGTATTTTCGGATTGAGAATGATTGGAGGACGTGTTGCCATCTGCTTGAGAAGTGGGTACCATATCGCACTCTGCCACCAAGGTACTATGACTGTGGCCGTGACTTTCTCTCTCTTGACCTTCTGCAATGCTGGGAGAATCAGATTCCAAGGTGGGTGAATGAGTGGTCTCTTGAACCGATTCCATGTCAACGTGAAGGCGTCTGTTGCCAATGCTAATGGGTCTGTTTTCCACGCCACATACTTCGGAAGTAATGCTGTGGTGCGGTCCGCAAAGAGATCGACGTCGTGTACACCCCATGCTTGTTGAAGTTGATGGAAGGTTGCTGGCAGCAGTTGCCACTGATTCTTGGCAAATATTTGTCGAGAAGCTTGATCGGCGATTGAGTTGAGGATCCCTGGGATATGTTGTGCTTGTAGATGGAGATGACGCTGAAGGCACATTTCCCAAATCGTTGTGGCCAATTTGCTCAAGGTTTCCGAACGAGTGCCTCCTTGTTTGTTGATGTATGACACTGCTGTTGTGTTGTCGGATCGGATGAGAATGGAGGTGTGGCACAGTGTGGGAAACGATTGAAGAGTGAGTTGTACAGCTTTCAATTCCCTCCAATTGATCGATTGTTGTGCTTCCGCTTGTGTCCAAGTGCCCTGCACCACTTGACCTTGTACTACACCTCCCCATCCCAGATTGCTGGCGTCCACAAAAACCCGTGATGATGGTGTTGGCTTCATGATTGATCGTCCGTTCCACTTCTCTAGGTTGAGATTCCACCATGTCAACTCGTCTATGCATTCTTGAGGAAGAGGTCGCACTTGATCCCAGTCTTGCTGATGGCGTACATAATGATTCTTGAACCTCATCAATCCTTGTGTGTACATTGCTGCTGGAAAGATTGCCATGGTTGCTGCCTTGATCCGCATTGTCAGGCTGTGAATCTTGCGAGCAGACTGAGAAGGATGCATCAAGATCTGTTTGATCGACCGCCTGAGATCTCGAAGTTTGGTGCCTGGCAACTTTATAGTCATTGAGTGTGTGTCCAGCATGTAACCCAAATGTTCTATTACCTGGGTGGGCTGGAGGTGAGACTTTTTGAAGTTCACCAACCAGCCCAAATGTTGAAGAAGAGAGATCATTTGATTGGTGTGATCTCGAGCTTCTTCCTCCGTACGTGCCATGATTAGCCAATCGTCCAAGTATGCCGATACCCTTATGCCTTGTGAACGAGCCCACTTGAGGATTGGTTGAGTCAAACGAGTGAAGAGCCAAGGAACCACGGAAAGGCCAAAAGGGGTAGTCTTGAACTGAAAGAGCTGATTTTGCCACCGGAAGCGTAGATATTTTCTTGATGTGCGATGGACCAATATATGGAGAAAAGCGTCTTGTAAATCCACTGAAGTGAGGAAATCTCCTGGTTGTAAGAGCTTGACGACATGTTGTAAGGTTTCCATCTTGAAATGAGGAGCATTGATAAATTGATTCAGTTTGCGCAGGTTGAACACGGGACGAAAGCCGCCATTGCGTTTGGGGATAACAAACATTGTGCTTCCAAAACCTGGTGATGGACTTGTCACTGGTTCGATGGCTTTCTTGAGAAGAAGATCCGCAATTTCTTGACGAAGCAATTTCTTCTGTTCTTGTGAAGGTGGTTGTGTGTAAGGATGGTGCATTGATGTAGGAGGTTGGCGAGCAAAATGAATTTTGAAACCGTCTTTGATCACTGAATGAACCCAGTTGCTGTTGGTTAAACGTAACCAGGCTCGATGGAAATGGTGAAGACGACCTCCTACTGGGAGTTGTTGTTGGTGCTGTGTTGAGTGGTCTGTGCATTGTTTCTGAAGGGGTTGTTGCTGTTTCCTCTTCGATGGTTGTTGTTGTTGGGACGTCGTGGTTGTTGTTGTTGAAAATAGCGGGAGCCGGAACTGTGATGCCCGCCATCGGCATTTCGAGACGGGCCAGCTCGAAAAAACGAGTTACCATAACGCGTGCCACCACGAGGATTGGCTTCCTTGATAGCCTTCTGCAAGGCATTATGGTGGGACAACGTATCTTTGAAAGTAGTGAGATCCATTGTATATGTCTTGTCTGTTGATGGCATCTTGTACTCAGGATTCACCACCCGCAAAGCCAGTTGATTACGAGCGGAATTGACCATACCGCAATTGTGCAGCACCAAAAGTCTCAAATCATGAAGGATGGCAAAGACACGATCCAATTGGTCTTGTGGCAAAGATTGGTGTAAGACATAACCAAGGACATCAAGAGGACGTAAGACACCCGACAAGCCATACTGAATTTGTCGTAGAGTCTGGTCTTGTAGTTTCTGCGACTTATTAAAGCGTTGGTCTGCGATTGGTAATGTCTCAGGTGGAGCATACCGTAGTCGAGATACTGGCGGATATCGATCAAAAATGACTTGTTTCTCGTCATTTGATAGTGTGCTATCAAACAGTGGGAGCGACAAGGTTGGCATACGAGCCGTCAAGTGTTCATCAGGTTGCCATTCATAGGATGGACGTGAAGGCAAGTCATGAAGTTGAGAACCAGGTACCGAAGAGGATAACCCTGTCGATTGCTGTTGATGCTGTTGTTGTTGAAGGAGCTGTTGCAATAGGATTTGCTGCTGTTGGAGTTGTTGAGCCATCGCTTGTATATCCAATGTAGAGGGAGATGCATGTTGAGAGCCATCTTCCGACATAGGATTGGGAGGTGGTGAATTGTGCGAGGGTTGATCCATTGTGCGGTTTTGACCAGCGAGCGAAGAAAAAGATCAAAGAACATTTAGACTTATAGATTAGACTTTTTATTGTATCCAAATTTTCTAGCTGCACTCGCTCAATAAAGCGGAGAAATTAGATCACAGCATTCATGTGTCAGGTTTGACACCGATGGACTTGCTCCATTGTCAGGAGAGACTTTGACTGACAATGAACAAAGACCACTCTTCATATAGCATCACGCTTACAAACATAAAGTTGCCTGTATCTCCAAACTTTACAATGAAACGTGGGGTTTTTATTAGAGCAATGGGCTCGGCTTGGCTAACAGCACCTTGTGTGAAAGTTTTACGTTCAATGTCGCAAACAGCCCAAAAAGTATTTTTTTGGTCGTCGTCGTCGAAGAGGTCGACCCCCAGATCCAGTTTGGCTGGTGGCGACAATGCGAAATCTGGGAATGGCCACGATGAACTTCATACTTTGACACAAGATCGCTTTGACTCAGCCGAGCAGCTTGTTCTCTTAAAGACCCCACACTTCATTGTAAAGTTTTGAGATATAGCTGTCTTTATGTTTTACATATGCTGTAAGCGTGATGCTATATGAAAAGTGGTCGTTGTTCATTGTGAAGTAGCTTGACCCTGATACAGCCGGAGATGCAGAAGGACTTCTTTGTGTAACACAGCTACTTTGCATGACTGGAAGGATTGATGGGTTTTACTTTATGGTCTATCCATAATAGTCCATATGGTGCACGCTATCAGCCAATTCCTCACAATCAACATTGTTGCAAAATCCACTGCATGGGAACGATTCTCCTGCTCCAGCCGAGCATTTCCATCATTCAAGTAGCTTGATCCGAGCTGATTTGACTGAGCTACGTTGGACCAGCAAACATGAAAATAAATGAATCGCAGACCCTGCGAATGTCTCCGTCTTTCAAACTTTTGGACGCTCCCATTCCAAATTTTCAAATGAAGCGTGAAGTTTTTATTAGAAAAAGTTGATCAGCTTGCGCGAGAGCACCATCCTGACTGATTTTCTAGTTGGAGGTGAGCAACTTCGGGGCGGTGGGCTGTCCGCTCTTTATTGCTCGTCATCCACCATTTGGGTCGCCCCGCATTTTAATTCTTCACAATGAAGTCTGCTACTTTTAAATGAATGAAGTTGCTCAGCATGTCCCAGCAAACCTTGTGACAGATTTTCATGTTCGAGATGGGGAATCCCAAGGTAATACATACTATTTCGATAAATCATGAATCCGGCGCTGACCTGCTTTCCGATCTCCATAGTAAATCCCACATTGTACCCTCCCATTCCATATTTTCAAATGAACACGAGGTCTTTTTTAACACAATATTGATCAGCATCGCCAAGTGCACCTTGTGTGAAAGTTTCAGGTTCGAAAGGGGTAATCTCAATATCAAGGATTGATGTACAGTGTTCATGCATTGATACAAGATGTGCCCGACCTCTTTAATTTCCACTTCTTCTTCCACTCTCAACTTCTTCCTCTTGCTCCCATGCTCAACTGTTGGCCCATTCAAGTATACAACTACCACCTGCGAACGATTGTCCTGCTTCAACCCATCATGTCATTCCTACAATTGCCCTGATCCGATTGCCTTGACAGAATGGCAAGTCCATGGCGTGTACACAGCCTTCTTTTCACTCTTCTACAACACACGGGTCTTTTGACACAACACACGCTCTTGTACATTCCTCTACCACGATCAATCGTAGTGGTGTTCATTGCAGCGGTTGCTATTAGCAAGGTCTCGACTTCATTGTCTCAAACAGCATTCACAACCTTGTCGCTCTACTACAACACACGCTCTTCCACACTCCTCTGCCACGACCAACCGTAACAACACGTTGCTATAAGAAGGGTCTTTACTCCCTTGTTTCAATTTACTTTCAGCAACTTGGCTTACAACCTTTTTACGTGAACAGCCGGTAGCTATTGTATAGAAGCAGCACTATTTACGTGTAGCGACTTGCTTTGATACATACGGATACCAATGGATGGTTCGATATCAGCTGTAAGTACATCGCGATACAAGCAACCTTCATCTGGACGAGCGGTAATAATTAAGAAAGTGATAGATCGATAGCCGGATGGAAAAGGAAGCAGATCAACAGCGATCACAGAGGCTCTTTCTCATTGGACTTGCAATGGTTGTGAAGGATGGATGGAAGCGATCAAGTGCAGTGATGGGAAGTCCTGGAATGTTGCTTTGGTTACGTGTCATGCTGTCAGCAGGAACGATCATGTGGATACGGCTGAGGATGATGATGATGGATTGGATGGGATTGTCGAGTGGACTTTTCTCTTTGACGAAGGATGTTGGTTGATCACCATGGATTGGGTGAGATCGGGACACGCGAGTCAAATCATGCAGCAGCTGTTTTGGGATTATGGATGATACCGCTTATGATGACAGGAACCAAGAATACAATGACACGATGATATCCGTTGGCTCTACGTGATTCCTCACAGCTTCTTCATTCGGCAATGCTGTTCCTTTATGTATCTATATCATAGCTATTGGATAAACAATGTACTATTATCCGACTTTATCATTGAATGAAATTTGGTTTCAACATATTATTAGAAGGGTATCATCTATCAGCTCACATGTGCAAGATGTGGGTCATTTGGGTGGTTTATGGATTGAAAGGATGGTTGGAAAGCGAGATTGGATCATTTACATATTGTATACAGGATAACACCTACAGCGTATGCAGTAAATTATTGTTGTAGGCAACCATAGTATGGTGATTCCCGGGACTTTATCAACGTATACATGCTGTCGGATACGCTGATAATTTCTGGTAGTGAATAGCATTCATCAGCGAAGTAAGATGATGATCCATAAGTATGTCCAATATGATCGACCTACTACCCTCCAGCGTCGATGCTCTCTTTCCCAACACGCCTCAAGCACAAGATAATATGCATTTAGGTTCCTTGACCGTCCATTGAAATTTATTCATCATGTTTCTTCAATCACGAATGCATCATGATGGCTTATCTCATTCTTCCTTTTGGCATAGTTTTCATGTATTCAATACCAGCCTGGAGCGACTTGCGTGCATGCATCATTTCAGCAAACTTGGCGAGCTTGGGGTAGTTCTATTGTAAAGTCCATCATCTTGTTAGCTCTATACATGTTTATGCGTATCGATTATGTCATACACACATTGAGGTGCTCTCTATGGAGAGGGAGATTGATGACAAAGAAGACATAAAAATCGGCATAAGAAAGCTGTTACCAAAGTCAGTATTGTTGTGTATGTTGCATGCCATGGGCTTGTACATTACCTCTTCACCGGCAGCATACGGACCATCACGGTAATTATACACGCGTTCAAAGCGTGAAAAGAAAACATCAAGATGCTTTTTTTGGTACTCTTCAATGGCTTCCTACATGCACGCACGCATAGCAGTGATCAAGTTACGTATTAATATCCCGATGATGGTTATTGTACGGGATGGATAAACACATTACGTACCTCCCCACGGTGGATATGCACATGTCGAGCACGAAACCAATCCATGGCAGCATCCAAAGTGCAATCCACAAATTGTTCAAGGTCTTCATCGGCTGGCACATACTTAGCTACAACGTGTTGAGTTATACAAAGTGTAATATGGCGCCATTCGTTATGCGGATCCTTACCTAATTTCTTGGAAAGAAAACGCATGATGGGCATATTGCCACTGTAACGTTTGCCATTGTACTCGATCATGGGAGTTTGGTCGAAAGGATAGCCCGAGTCAATCCACTGATACTTGACCTTGGAGGTAAATTCATCCCATCCAATGTTGTCGTATTCATAATCGACACCAGCATCATCTAGCATGAAGCGGATCGGACCACCAAGACCTGCATCTATACGTATAGGCAGTAACATCAATGTATCCATGCAGCTATACACATTGCTTGAAAATAGAACTCTATTCACTTACAGCCAGGAAGCACGTAGTGCAAGATCATCTTGTTGTCCTTGTCAGGGGAAGAAGCAGTCATTGTGTGTAGTTGGGATAGACCACATCCATGACAATGTCCTCCTCTTTTATATACTTCTCTTCTTGCCTGCATGACGAGTTACGTGTACGATGAAGGATTACGTGTCCAAGGTACATACGTAATCATGGAATAGGAAACTTTCGAATCATGGTGACACATGATCCCAACCAAAGGGTGGACAACCTAATTATCATCAAAAGAGACGACCACACGAGTACATGCAACCCCTTCAATCATCGTGTATACGGGCCTATTGTATACCCGTGACAACAAAAGGCAAGGTGATGATGCATGGTGATGGAAAAGGGGCTGCTATGAATGGCCCATAGTAGTAGTGTAGGGATCAAATCAAACATCACCGAATGCTTTTATTTCATCTCTTATAATCAAATGAGAGGATGTCGGTAGTGTAAAGAGAAGGAGGGCAGTAATTGAAATAGCAGGGGAAGTCAACGGAGCCATGAATCAAACGACCCTTGATTCATCCCTGAAGAGCTTTGACAGCAAAAAAAAAAGTCGAGAGCGGATTTATGCCGCTGCTGTACTCTGTGAGCAAACTATACTTGTAGCCGAAGGCGTAGCAGTGGTGCAACGTTGAATCAGCTGTGTAACATGAATAGATGAACAATGGTGGCGCGGCTAAATCATTCGTTTGGGAAAGAGTCTCTCACTCCTATATAAACCCGAGTCGGTCCACCCATTAATATGCATCATTGTGTCATCGAATATAAACAAGCAGCAAGTGTGCTTTGAAGAACATGGGTAATGAATGGGTCTTTTTTTCTTGAAGGAATTGGTGAATGTGAGTTGTATTGTGATCAAGTATAAGTTTGATGATGATGTTACATGCAATGACAGGGAAAAGGGGAGCGTCATGGATTGCATGTCAATGTGTTTCATGTTGGCGTAACGAGGATGACTTTTTGACACGCATTGAGTATTAGTAGTCGGAGAGAGAGCGAGAGAACTCATTCACCCCCCCCCCATTCCACAAAGCAAAGCAAGCAGCAGCAGCAGCCTTGCTTACCCCTTCCTTTCTTCCTCTCTCTCTCTCTCTTTTTTACCACCCCACTATACTCGGGCACATACAACACACAAACACAAACGCCTCCCTCCTTTTTTCTTTTTCTTTCTCTCTTTCTTTTCTTCCGTGTTGTCTTTCCTTTTCGTCCCTGAGCGTTTCAATATTTACTTCACTACTACTCTTTACTACGACCCTAATCACTCACCACCACCACCACCATGCAACACGTCAATGGAGTACCCGTTTACAGTGATGACCCGACATTATACTACAGTGGATTGGAACATGAGCCTACATGGTTTAGTGCGCAAGGTGGCGTCTACCGCTGCACTAGCCGACATGCACCATATACCGAGGTGGCTATCAAAAAGTACTTGGTGGAAGAAACCGACCTATACCCGGATCTCTTTGTGATGCCCAAGGAGCTTGTAGAGAACGAGATATACACCATGACAAAGTGTGTGCACGACAACATCCTAAAGTTACAAGGTGTTTACCTGCATCAAGAGTTCGTCTATCTTATTATGCCATATTGCACAGGCGGGTCCTTGCAGCAGTATGTCTTTGATCATCATCTGACTATCGGCCAACTCGTGCATATTATTACATCGGTAGGTGATAAAACACTGTGCGTCATGCATATAAATATGGGAAGCTCTTATACAATGTGCAGATCGCTTCTGGATTGGCTGAAATCCATCGCCATGGCTACATCCATCGAGACATCAAATGTGATAACATTTTCCTCATGCAAGAAACCAACGAGATTTTTATTGGTAAGGAACTCGGCTTTTTATTACTATCATTGATGATTACTCATTGGAGGTGTTGTGCAGGTGATTTTGGCGTTGTCTCTATATCCCCCGCTGCAGATTCCAATGTTGAAGAAGCCGGCGTTGTGTTATTCTGGTCACCTGAACTCGTGCAGCGGAAGATAGTGAATCGTAAAGTGGACATCTGGGCTCTTGGCATTGTTATCCTGGAGATTCTTAATGGCGGCAAAGCACCCTATGAAGACGACAGACTTGATGAGGAGGAGGTAAAGTTTTCTTTGATCATGTCTCCGATAGATACATGTGTGTAACACTTCTCCTCCCTCATTTCATTGTATGTGTAGATCAAGCAACGTATCCTTGAGAATGGCAAGCCCACTTACCCAAGTGACCTTCCTTCAAGATTGATTGATTTGCTGGATGTGTGCCTAAACCCTGACCCCAAGAGCAGAGGATCGGCAGCTGATGTACTGCAGGTAAAATTGTGCAGAAAGCAACAACACGTGTGACCTCGGCTGTTGATAAAATGTTATGTTTGCCCGATATAGCATCCATTCTTGTGTGATTATGAACCAGAACCATTATTCCCCGGTAATCGCCTTGACAAGCACGACACCACCGATGACATGTCCATTGATGATGACAACACTAATGATGAAGCCATGGAAACCGCCCTCAACAAATTGCGTGCTTTGGAATCACTTCATGGCATGGACATTGGATTGGATCATGATGAACAACAACAACAACAACAACATGTGACAACAACCACAGCCACCACCACCACCACCAGCGACAATCAAACATCGAAGCTTGTGGAAGCAGCAACAGCAGCAGCAGCATCGGATACTATGGATCATCATCAACAACAATCTTCACGTTCACCATCCTTATCACCACCTGGTTCTAATGAAACGAGCACATCCTCTCTTGATACGAATCGCACCACTGCCACCACGTCTACGAATGAACAAAAGGAAAATCAGCCTACTGTTGTTGCTACTACTACATCTACTATGGGTGGTAAAAGGATACCAGCTACGGTTTCTGATATTCGTCGTTGTCGATTACCGTTGCGTGCTTTTAAGCTCACAGAGGAGAATGCCAATGTCAACAACACCACCACCAAAGAAAAAGTGCTCAGCGTTGTAAAGAAACGACAATCCATTTCCGAGATCCATTGGGCTCAAGGATCCAAATTGCCAGTATTCAAAGCACAA
Source organism: Lichtheimia ornata (assembly GCF_029851405.1). Lineage (NCBI taxonomy): Eukaryota > Fungi > Mucoromycota > Mucoromycetes > Mucorales > Lichtheimiaceae > Lichtheimia > Lichtheimia ornata. The sequence continues at coordinate 75,669 of NW_026695387.1, forward strand.
CCTCCCAGCATCTTGGAAGATATCAAAGAAAAGAAGATCAAACGTGTCAAATCAGTACGTTTACCCAAAGAGCAGGCCAAAGAGACCAGCAACAACAAACCTGTACGCAAACCTTTGGTGCGCGCCAATACAATGCCTGCATCACAAAGCAGCAATCTGTTATTGAAAAAGCAGCAGCAGCAGCAACAAAAGCCAGCATCTGTACCGAAAAAGAACCAAAACAACAATAAGCCGACATCGCCTGTATCATCCAGTAAATCCATTGCAAGGCCCAAGGTGATGTTTAGTCCACCTGCATCATCGACAAAAGAACAACGACCTAAAAAGAAGGTGTCAATTTATCGAAGGAAATGCTTGCCAGGTGAAAGTCGTACAGCACGTCTTATGATGGGAATCAGCACTACTGGGCGTGTGCGATCACCAAGGGAAAACATGTCTACTACATCACCAAATGAAAACATGCCACCACCAGCACCCTCTTCCAATAGCAGATCCTTTTTACGTGACAGCATCAAAAAACGACCTGTATCCTTTGCTGATAAGCAGCCTGATGCTAAAAAGATACATCCAGAATCAACACAAACAACACCTTTGCCTGTAGCAACAAAATCAAAGCGGTTCCCTTTTGGTAAAAAGCCATCATCATCATCAACCAACAACAAAGGTCCACAACAACCCACCAAGAGCACCGCTGCTGCTACCAGCTCATTCAAAGGCATCAAGGCAGTCCGTGTTCATTAAAGAACGTGTTGTAGTACCATCATCGTTGTCATCTTGTCATTCAACTACTATAGTATAATGTTATTCCCCCAACCACCCTCTATTTGTTTGCATACACACATCACATCCCCACTTGTGCTTTCTATATTCCCTCACCCCCTCCCTCGTCGATCTCATCTTTTTGCATCCACACCTTATTTTATTATAATTATATATCCAACTTTATCTATTTCAATACAAAAAAACGTGCTTACTATTAATCAAGGTGCTTATAGAAGCATATCAATGATCCCGTTGAAACAATTGTGCGCAAGCCCAAAGCTGCATGAAACCATCGGTACCATAATTAGCCGAATTTGGTTGTCATATGGCAACAATGACCAGCCCCGCCGTTGTCCTTTTTTCTTTATCTTTGTCATCGATCGCATGCTTCCATTACGACGTACGCCATGTTTTTCTCGAGCCATTCGCCACGCCATACCCACCCATCAAGTGCGATGCTATACCCATTCACGAGTACCGAACTATGATGGCTGGTGGACACTCATTCTCAATCGAAAAGCACCTTCTTCTCTTCAGGTACGCTGAATGCAGCTATTCTCGCTTTGAGCGATCTCCAAAAGCTTATTGTTAAAAGGCTTTTCGTTGCATAGCAACAAGAAACACATCCTCATGAGCAACGGAAACCGTTAGCTATTCCAACCCAAGACATAGCATCACCAACACCACCACCATCATCATCACCACCCGCAGCAAAGGTCTATGTAACACTCAAAGGCAAGCCTATCGAACTTCCTGAGAAGCCACCACCGCCTGACAATTGTTGTATGAGGTAAATCCAAGCAAAAAGATGTATGTATACGTCCATATTGACTGATGAAACATGAGTAGTGGATGCGCTGTATGGTAAATGTTGCATTATTGGGATTGGATGGATCAAGGATAATGTATGCTGACAGGAATGAATGGTAGTGTATGGGATCTTTATGAAGAGGATATGCAAGAATATCAGGCCAAGAAACAAGAGATCCGGGACATGTTTGAACAGGAGGGTGAACCATTACCAGCACCATTGAAGCGATCCAACAAGTCAGTTGTAGAAGAAATGGAGGATGAGATGGATCCAACCATGAAGGCGTTTCGAGCCATGGAACGGAAACTCAAAGGATAGACCCTACAATAGAACATACCCGAATACCAAAGATGGGGAAATAGACGTACTTTATATAGAAGGAAGAGCAAGTCGTGTATGTGTGTGCATGTGCGAGTGAATGTTGTTGTTGTGGTTGTTGTTGATTATCTACATCATTACAGTGTGTGTCACGTGGTAAAGTAAAAAGGTCTAAAAGAAGAGAGAAGGGAAGGGTGTGGAGGTGAGAGGGGAAAGGTTCGATTTCTATGACCAGACATCTTCTTGGTATCTTCCTGTACTACGCAACTTTTTGACATAATCTTGTGCCTGCTCGTTACTCTTGCCACCATACTTTTCAGCAAAGCCAATAAACGTTTGTTGGACATCACGAGCCATGTTTTTAGCATCACCGCAGACATAGATGTAGGCACCTTTTTCGATCCATTGCCACATTTGTTCGCCGTGTTCCTGAAGTCTGTGTTGGACGTAGACCTTGTGTTCGGTTTCACGAGAAAAGGCAGTAATGATTTGTGAATCATCACCAAGTGTATCAAATAACTCTGGCCATTCATCAGCATATAAAAAGTCTTGCTTGGGATGGCGACAACCATAAAACAAGATCGTAGGACCCACTTCTTTGCCTTCTCGCTTTAGAGCAGCACGTTCATGGACAAAGCCACGGAAGGGTGCAACACCTGTACCAGGACCAACCATGATTACGGGTAAAGCGTTGTTACGTGGAAGCTTGAATTGGGAGTGGCGAATGTGTACAGGTAAACGTGTAGCGTCAAGTACATTACGTGGACCCTTGAGATCATAAGATGGGATGTCGCTTGTATCGATATCTTTGTGTTGAGCAGCATGCATTTGCCACAAGTAGTTGGTATTGACACCATACACAGTGCGATTGGGTGTCAGTGTAGGTTGATAGGCGAGCGTTACAGCGGTGACAGCCACTTGTGTTGGATGAGTGCGTGATGATGATGAAATAGAATAGTAGCGTGGTTGAAGGCGAGACAAACTTTCAACAACCAAGTCAAAGGGTACGGATTCAAAAAAGCCTGGTGCAGCTGTGGTGCCTTCATCATCTTGACATAGCTCCAAAACTTCGCCCAAGTTGCGAACAGCTTCACCCACCTTCTCGCGATACTCATCCTTATCCGTTGCAAGTGTACGCAATGCTTCTTGTGATGCTGCTGTGGGTGCGTATTCAACAAGTGACATGAGGGTTTGACGTGACACAGGTGCACAAATATCAAGGTAATGTCGGAAGGCTGCACGATAGGTGGTAGGTACAGGGAATGGATGCTTTTTGGATGCAGCGGGATCGATGGCATCGATGCGAATGACTTGATCCAATTTGTCACTTAGACCCAATACTGAGGCGAGGCGATTAATTTCGGTGTCATTATTAGTGGGCCAAATTGCAACGTGGTCGCCTGTTTGATAGCTTAGCCCCTTTGCACCTGAAAGATCAATCTCCAAATGGAGACAGTGCCGATCACCGCCTTGGAAAAGATCACGGCTTGTAAAAGATGCTGCATATGGGTGCTTGGCTCCATGCATTTGTGTTTGTTGTCTATGCACCATTATCATCCGTTAATCCACAAAGTATTAAAACCTGAAACAACAACATCCTTTTACTTACGACCATTCAGCCAATTCACCCATATACACCTTGTCAGCATCATAGTCTTCCACGACATTGACGGCAAAAGTGGGTTGCCGTGCCGCTGCGCCTCCGGCACCGGATTCATCGACCCCGAGAGCATCACAAAATGCAGGCCACATTTGCTCTTGCCATGCAAGGAAGTCTTCTTCCAAAGATCCATCATCATCACCTTCGCCACGTTCACCTACAATCTTGGCGCCAAGTGCACTTAGCCTTTGATCCAATAAACGTGCAACGGCATTGTAGTGCTCATAAGTCTTGTTGCCTAAGCCAAACACCATGTATCGAAGTTGATTCAGGGGTTGCTGTTGTTGTGGTTGATCATCTTCTTCATCGCCACCACCAATAGGAGAATTAGAAAATTCGACCGTTTCTTCCATAATCAGATCCCAAAATGATACAGCATTGTCGGTAGGTTCACCCTCGCCATAGGTAGCCATCACAAACACTGCCAGCTTGTCTTGGGGCAAGGTATCCAAATAGCTCATGTCGTATAATTCAATATCGGCTGTCATGCAATTGACACCATATTTTTGTGAACATTCTTTGGCCAACCGTGATGCGTAGTCTTCTGCCGTGCCCGTTTGTGAACCATAGAAAAAGATCACTCGTCGGTCCTGTGACGCACGTGTGTGTTGGCATACATGTATGTATCCACATTCCATGCTTTACTTACCTGTTGTTCCATAATCTTTACAAAGTTACGTTCCACTTTGGGTTGGGCTTTAGGTGGTGCTGCACCGCCATTATCACCGCTACTGCTGCCGCTGCCAATGCTTCGATTGTTGTTATTGCCTGAAGACCGGAGCTTGGACGTAAGCCAGATCAGGGCACCGATACCAATCGAGCCAAACACGATAATATCCAATGCATGGCTAATTAGAATGGGTTGTTTTTTCAAAGTCGACATGTAAAAAGCAAGGGGAAAAGACAAAAAGAATGAAAGAAAGGGAGAAAAAGGGGGGACGGAAGAGAAAGGGGGAACACCAAAAAGTAGAGAGGCTAATCTTCAAGTCGATTATTACTGGTGCGGTTGTCGGATCCGAAATACAAACGATCTCTCATATGTCATGCCAAGTAGTTCTTTTCACATGTGAGCACAAGCTGTGAGCGTCTGTGTATCATGTTTCAACTCTACACTTCCCCACTTTTTTTTCAACCCGGTATCATGGGAAGCGGAAGCAAACACAGACAAGCATATCTTAACCCCACACAAGCATGCACGTGTAAACACATATGCATCAAGCAATGCTTGTTATTTCAAATATTTTGCACGTACATCCATCTTTGACCACCGTTGGTTTCATATCCTCATATACAAATCATGCCAAAGTACATGGTTGCATTCTTTTAATGTGGATGTCATGTACATTTATCTACATATGGGGCTCATGATCATGGGAAGGTAAAAAGGTGGTGCCTCGATCTGATTATTCTCTAAATGGAGATTTAACAATGACATAATACTGTATCAGATAGTAAGGGATACGTGGCAAAAACAATAGATGCATGATGGATGACTCTTTCTCAATATTGATATATGTTTTATTTCAAAAATGCTACTAGAAATGTATGGTAGACTCCTTTGATGGATGTTATGTACATGGATAAAAAGATGTAAGGGTGAATACGAGATCCTTCTTATTGCCAAAATTGCGCAAAAGAGTGCCAAAAGGTGACGACCACGCGAGCTACACCTTGTGTTCTTGACTTTAGGTTGTCCACGATCGTTTTCCAGACGACTTGGAAAGGGAGGGCCGATTGCACTACTGCAACAGTGCTTTTTTGCTTGGATTGTTGTACCACAGCAGGTTTCTTTTTTCCTTCCATTCCATCCTTCTCATTATCCAATGGATCCTTCTTCTCCTCTTGCTTTTGTTGTGGTTGCTCTTCCTTGTTGTTGGCATGCTGCTTTCTCTCGTATGCAGGTTGACATGATTTGGTAGAGAGCACCACGCTATCAATCACCTTCTCCACCATACCCAAAGATTCATCATCATGGTCGTACCGCCACACCACGTGTGCATCAAGATCATTGTTACGGTCCAAAAGACATGGGGATGGTACAAGGGCTGAATAGTGGAATGCTGTACCAGGTTCATAGGTCATTGGATACACCAACTCATCGCCACCTCCTTGTACGGTCACTGTCAAATGCTGCTCGTGCCACGATCCTGGTTGCTTGGTATCCAATTCAACAACAAACAAATGCTCCAATGTTTCTGGGTCCACAGCATCCCACATTGGATTCAATCGCAAGCCCATAGGTGGATGAGGTGCTGTAAAGTTGAGTGTCTTGAGAGAGTGATGATGCAATGTCTTCCAAGCAACGCCAACCACAGCAACGGCTAATAATGCCAGCAGGCTTCCAGAAAACGACTTGCCGCCTTTCTTGGTCTTGACTTGAGTAGCAGGAGGTTGTTGGTTGCCATGGATGGAGCGTTCATGTTGTTGTTGTTCTGGTTGCTGTGCTACCACCTTTTCCTTTGTCTCCTCTTCCTTGTTGTTCATTTCCTGGATCACGGGTCGCTCCTCTTGAATATGACACAACTTTCTACATGGACAATGCTGAAGCATATCGTATACGCTGCTAGGTGACATGGCCAGGAACTCGTTGATCGAGATAGCATGTGGCAAACATTCCTCCTTGTCATCTCTCATATCCATGATGGCGATATTTGCCAAACGACGGGCAAGATGAGTCGCCAAATCCTTGGAAGTCGCAAAGGAAGCTTCATCCAACACCAAAGGCCATACCACCGTATCCGAGCGGTCATTCAATGTATGCAAAGGCTTGTCATTGGATGGATCACACAAGTAAATGACAAGATCAATGCGCTTTTCTGTGATACGATCCAAATAATCGGCCAACTCTTGTTCTTGAGAAGAAGAGGATGTAAAATCGGCCTCCAAAACTTGTCGATGACCTGCTGTTGTGGATGCTGCTGCTGCTGCTGCTTCTTGATGCTTCGAGTTGATTGCCGAAGAAAGCAACGAAAGAATATCGTCTTTGTTGGGATGAGAGGCACCCACCAAAATTACACGAAACGGATCTTGCTGCACCATAGCAAAGTCATTTGTGGATGCTGTCACGGATTGTACCAACTTTTCGGGAAAGATGACGGAATCTGTCGACCACTCGACACCCACTATAACATCATAGCATGTTCAGTATCAACCTACACACACACACACTCGCTCACTTTGTATACCTTGCTTTACCAAGGGTTCACTGATGGACTCTTCAATTGTCATAGATGGCTTGATGAGCTGCGTGTAAAGGAAAAAGTGAAATCAGCATTGTTATGCAAATGGTCGTCGCCCTCCTCAAGACGCGTTCCAAGCTTACGAGCGATGAATGGGTGGATTGTAAAGTCTGTACTGCCATGATTAGAATATAGTAAAGAGAGAAAAGAGACAAGAAAACGATGTACCTTTTAATACGCGTTTGTGTGGTGGTGCTTGTGTGGAGAGAGTAGACGGGAGGCGTCAAGTGGTGTATGCGTAAAAAGGAGTTGCGCAAAGAAGAAACGGGGTTGGGTGGGGTGGGGGGATAAAAAGAAGGGGGTGAGTGTGTTGCCTGACAGTGCTCGTTGCTACTACTACTACTACTACTACTACTACTACTGCTGCTGCTGCTATCCATCCACTCTTCTGATTTGCTATACTGCAACCTATCTATATACAACGTGATCATGTGCATCGTCACCATCACCGCATATGGCACAAAACGTACTCATTTCCGCTACCATCAGGAATCCACCACCAATCCTCACGAGAGCCATACGTACATTCAACATGATCCATAAAATGAGGATCAAGACAACAGCTGCAAACGCCATGGTGCATAGGTCACTTTTTTGTCTCCTTTACTACATCCCTTTTCCTTGGCGGTAGAGAGTACATTGATCACTCGCACACAATAAGGTATTCGATGTACCAATGGGTGCACAATGGGCTCCTGTTGTAACACAAGGTTACTTTCTTATCAATGTTCACACAATATGGTTAGAAGGGATTGCCCATCAGTTATCGGTAAATGTGAAATATATACACACACACGCACCCATCACGCGTATTTCTCAACACACACACACACATACATACACATGTATATATCTCAAATATGCACAACAAATATATATATTCAACATTGGTCAAGGAGATCAAAGAGAAAGAATACCATCCTCAGGAGAAACATGAGGGAGGTGGAGGTGGACGTCTTGTCGGGGGTGGACGTTGGGGTGGCAAGTCCCTTGGTAGTGGCTGTCGTTGTCGCCATGTGGAAGACGAAGACGAAGAAGAAGGTGCTGTTGTTGTTGTAATGGTTGTATCAAAGATGTTATTGCTGCTTTCAGATGAACGACGATCCATTTCCAATAGTTGTGAAATTGTAAATACACCAGGTTGCTCTAATCGTAACCATTTGATCGCTTTACGAAATCGATCCATCCACGTTTTCATATCCTCGGCATCATCAGCTTGTAAATACCATGTACGACCATCTTCTTTACGTGCAATTTCTAGACAATACAAGACCCCGGGAAACTGATCTGTTGCAAAGACATCGGTGTTTGCTGTCAACTGAAAGTATTCACGAAAATCGGATTTGGGTGAGTCGGTCTTGAAAGTATAAATGTGGCGATCGAGTAAAAGCACGTAACGTCGATGGCGTGTCTTTGTGAATGAAAACGCAGGGGGCATATGCTTGGTCATCCATCCACCCAATACTGCGTATGGCCATAGTGCAGCTGCATGCGTTTCCATAGTCTGTGGACGAAATGTGGTAGGGTCGTTAAGATCAAGTGTGGTCGTGCTGCTTCTATTACTGTTGCTGCGAGATAAGGTTGTCGTGCTCAATGACCCCTTACGACGAGGGATCATAAACGGGTTAAGCTTAATACGTTGTTCACCATCAATACGCATCGTGGTGTATAATGATAGAATGAAAAGGATAGGAGAAGAAGGAGGGGGGGAGAGGTAAAAAAGAAAACAAGAGGATGGGAAAATAAAAGAGTCAAATGCTCTCTTTGTTTTTTTTAAATGACCGTATCAAGGAAGGAAAGAATGGTAGAGAAAGGAAAGCGAGAAAAAAAGAGAGCAAGAGAGGGCGAAGAAAAAAAGTGAGAGAGAGTGAGAGAGAGAGAGGAATAGCTGGCGCGTGCGTATCATCCCAACATACTGTTATCGCCCATTTTTGATGTAATGCTTGGCTCGGCCACACCTACCATCCGCTTTAGGAACTTTGGTGTGAAGAATACCGCCATTGAGCCTTGACCATCGCTATCCTTTCTTACACACACATGAACGTATAACCACACTACCTATTCGTGGGCCGTTTGAATGATGATAAAAGAGGGGTCATTGTTTAATAATGTCACAAAGAGATGGTCTATGCTCATTGTCCCAAAGTCGTTTAGCATAAACTACGACGAGGTTGTATTCTCAGATCCAGGCTAGGAATAGAATAGAGACAAAAAGGCAATACTTGCAGTATGGGTATAAGCGTTATCAATATGACCAATAGCTTCTCATTGCCAGCATTGAGGATTGCAGTAGATCTTATTGCACAAAAGAGCTGCTTGGTTAATGTTTGTACGACGCGATTGTTCTAATGGGAGATAACCGTGCAGGATCCAATGGTATGGTTCTAGACAAATGGGTTCTGCAAAGGGGGGGGGGCAAAGGCTCTGTGAGGGATAAAAGGAGAGACAATCAAAAAGTGCGCGTGCGTGTTGTGGTGGTGTTGGTGTCTTATTTTTTGCAAGGAGTGGAAAGATTTATATGCACTGGCAAACTACGACCACTGCTGCTTGTGGGCTTGTGTCACACACCAGTTATTATTACTCTCTTTCTCTCTTTCTCTCTTTTTTTTACCCTCTCTTTCTTTCTTCCTCTCTCCCACTCGCTTTCTTCATCGTGTGAACCACTTGTAACCCACCCATCAACCTTGACCATTCGCTTCTCACGTATGTCTTTTTCACACGTGTACTTTGTGCCCCTCGTCTACAAAGTCAAACATTGAACTCATTGCGTTCTCTCCCAATCTCGCCTCCGTTTTCGATATCCCTTGTAGTACCAGCCCACCATGAATGACATTCCGGAAAACGTTGACGTCGACTCCATCATTGCCAGATTGTTGGAAGGTACTTTTTGAAGGTGGTTGTTGTTGCAACGACTCATCAGGACGTACGTGTCTTCTTTGTTAGTACGTGGTAACCGCCCTGGTAAACAAGTACAATTAGCCGAGCATGAAATTCGATTCTTGTGTGGAAAGTCGCGCGATATTTTCATGAGGTATGTATGCAACAAGGAGTGGCGGGGGAGGGTGATGGGGGAGTGCGAGAGCGAAGGGGGAAGGATGGATATCATGATGTGCAGAATGAATAATCTCAAGTATTCAAGTCAACCTATTCTTTTGGATTTGGAAGCACCTTTAAAGATCTGCGGTGAGTTGGCATCTCGGATGGCCATGGTGATGTTTGTCAAGGATGGCCCATTGATGATGATGATGATCTATTCTCGGCATTAGGCGATATCCATGGTCAATACTATGATCTGTTGCGTTTGTTCGAATATGGTGGTTTCCCTCCAGAGTCCAATTACTTGTTCCTGGGTGATTACGTGGATCGTGGCAAGCAATCTTTGGAAACAATTTGTCTTTTATTGGCTTACAAGATCAAGTACCCCGAGAACTTTTTCATTTTGCGTGGAAACCATGAGTCTGCCAGCATCAATCGTATATACGGCTTTTACGATGAGTGTGAGTATCCATTCCTTTTTCCCACACACACACACACACATACACACAAATCCATTTTGGGGATAAAGAAAGAAGATTGAATTTACAAGTGTGTGATTAGGCAAACGACGATACAACATCAAGTTATGGAAGACGTTTACAGATTGCTTCAACTGCCTACCGATTGCTGCTGTCATTGATGAAAAAATCTTTACCATGCATGGTGGTCTTTCTCCTGACTTGCAAAGCCTGGAACAAATTCGACGAGTGATGCGTCCAACGGATGTGCCTGATACAGGTAAAATGAGGATGAAGGTGGAAAACGTGCTCATACTTATGGTTGCTTTGAAAGGCTTGCTATGTGATTTGTTGTGGTCGGATCCTGATAAGGATGTCCAAGGATGGAGTGAAAATGATCGTGGCGTATCCTTCACATTTGGTGCCGATATCGTCAGCAAATTCTTACAAAAACACGACATGGATTTGATTTGTCGTGCACATCAGGTATGAAAAAGAAGCAATAGCGATAAATCAACTTGCTCATGTCATCATCATCATCCATTTCAAGGTGGTCGAGGATGGATATGAATTCTTTGCAAAACGACAATTGGTAACGCTCTTTTCTGCACCAAACTATTGTGGCGAATTTGATAATGCGGGTGCCATGATGACCGTGGATGAATCACTACTATGTTCCTTCCAAGTAAGCATTGAAAGTCGAGAAAGAGATCATGGATAAAGGTGGTGGTGGTGGCTAACATGATGTTGATAGATCTTAAAACCGGCCGAAAAGAAATCAAGGAATGCATATAATGGACGAGGCAGATATGGAAAATGAGCAACTCACTCTTTGACGGCACACGCACAACACTCACAAGGACATGCACACGCACACATACACACTCGCAACAAAATCATCTTTCCAACACACCACCACACCACCACATGCCATCTCATAAAAATTTCTTGGCACTCGCTATTGCCTCCCCTTTTCCGCCCCGTCTCTTTAATGCTACGATATCTCTCCTGTTTTCGTACACCAACAGCACACACACATATCATCATGCTAAAAACCATGTATTGAAAAAGATAATGTTGGACATTTTGGACGACGACGACGGGGTTTCTGGTATCAAATGGTTGTTCCCTTTGTCATACGGAAGTGGCTAGGATCTCCCAATTATGATTTCCTATAAGAGAAAGGAAAAAGAGCGGGCAATCTTGGGGTAAATGAATGAGCAATATTTTTCCTTTTGAAAGGGGTTATGCGTAGAAGAAAAAGTCATCCGACCTTTTTTGCTTTTGCATGTTGTGTGTGTGAGAGAGGACTTGAGACAATGAGAGAAAAAGATAAGGACAAAGAAATGGAAGGAAGGGTTCAAATCAGCGCTATGTGTGATCCTGGAGGATGAATGCTGGGTAATTAATACCGAGCAATGAGGCGGTGAGGGATTTCCAGACGGGAAGCGGGGGTTCCCGTTGTTGGATCTGAGCGAATTTTGCCATGATGTTTTAAAAATGATGGCTTTCTTTGATCCTCTAATCTTGTTACCTCTTTCTCTCTTGTCACCACTACTTTTGCATATACAATGGAACAACCAAAAATGACCGTATCGGAACGACGAGCAACGTATCCATTACAACAACGCATAAAGATCTACAATCCTGATACCATGGCTCGTCGTCTAAGTCAGGAGAAACAAACCAAGCTTGTTGTCAATGGTGTAAACCTGCTCAACAAGTCATCTTTGGATAAGGATATCATTTTGGATCGAATGAAACAACGCAGAGAAACCCATAATCGCGTCGAACGTCGCCGGAGGGATATGCTGGTAAGTTGTGTGCTATTACTCCAATAGTAGTACCTTATCCCCCCAACTCACCACTTTGATGATAGAATGGCCTCATTAGTGAACTTGCTCATGCCATGCCCCAAGACACTTTGGATCCAGACAAATCCCACCGTGCACAAATCTTGAGACATGCCATAAGCTATATCCAATCCATACGTCGCGAAAATCAAACCATGCGTGCTCAACTTGGCCAACAAGCCATTCAACAACAAGAACAACAACAGCATTAAATCATCATCTATAATCCCCCCACCCACCCTTTGTACATTCTTCTTTTCCCATTACATACGAGGAGCAAACTACTTGCTTTGTGAAAATAAAAACCATCAAATTGTGAGATGTGTTATGTCTGTCTATGTTTGTCAACTTCCAGGAATGGTTAAAAGTGACCAGCTGGCTCGAGCAAAAGAGGTAAATTTAACGCTATTACATCCCCCCCCACCATCACATCACATCCTCCATACGTCAACGCGAGATTTATGCCATAGGTAAGCATTATGCCAAGATATACAACCCCACCAACGTATATCTTTAGCCAAACCTTTCACATGTTACCCATTGCCTCTTGAAATACGATGATCATGTGTATGTGTGTGAGTACGTGTATGTATTCTACTAGATGCAAGATGAAGAAATCCCCCATACAATCATGCATGTAAAGGAGAAGGAGAAGGGTATTATGTTCCGAAGATCATCAAAGTGTGGCCCCACATCCTTTGTTTCATCCTATTGACTCCTGCAGAAAGGTTGTGATCGTCATCCGTCTCATAGTACTTGCATTGCTCTCTTGCAGGATACTGCCCAATATCACTCACACATAGCATGGTTTCATACAAGATACATGCTGATACAACTTTAACCTTGATATTGCCGCAATGAGGTGTTTTCTTCTAACAGTGCCACAAACGTAAAAAAAAGTCTCATCATTGACACACATACACAAACACTTTTTGTGCGATCCACATTGTTGGCTTAATACCCTGACTACGATCATTTGGATGTCCATGCAATGATTGCTAAATGTGTGTATGGCGTTTTTTTCTACCCATCACATGGATATGCCATCATCGTGCTTGAAGGATAATCATAAACGTCATGAGCGGCAGCGGCAGCAGCAGTAAATATGGGATCTCCGCTTCTCCGATGATTTGGTGAGCTTTTTGCAGGAATTTTATTCGAGACACGACAAAGATTATTGAAAAAGGACTACTTGTATTTACAACATGATTGGGTATAAAAGATAAAAGAGGTGTGTGGGGGGATACTACTAGTCATCAAGCAATTCCACATCTTCTCTACGAACAAAAATACCCCGATTTCGATCGGTTTGGAAATAGCGCTTGCCATCACGTATACCATCGTTGCTGCCCACTAGAAGAAGAGTCCCACGGTGAGTACTTTTTTGGTTTACACATGACTCTATGAATGAATGACGTGTGTGTGAGAGAGAGATTCATTTACCTGGTACATCCAATTCAATCCCCAACCAGTCATTTCCAGGAGCATCATCCACAGGTCCGATATACTTGACGCGACCCGTAAGGACCGAAGGCCGATGCAAAATGTTGACATGATCACCATAGGTAGGTTCCAAAACCACAGGGCGTTCAGAGGATGAACCAGCTCTACCGCCACCAAAGAATCGAAAGAGGGATGTCGACCGTCGACGGGGTATTTTGCGTACAGAGCTTAGGATGATTTCATCAGGTAGCGAATATCGTTTATACGTAAATGGATATGCGTAATTCGAATTCCTTGATGAGGGTCTCGGGGGTCGTTCAGGTAATTCAAATGTCAATCGTGTGGATTTAGGTTTCAGTTGTTGTTGATGTTGTTGTTTTTCATCTTCTCGTTTTGCCACTTGATCTGATATGTCTTGAGTTTGTTGTTGCAACATGGCATCAAATTCATCATGGCCTTTGTATCGATTGGTCACATCTTCTTGCTCACGTGCTGTGGAGGGTGATGAAAAGCTCTTTTGTAGATCGAGATGAGATGATACTGTTGTTTCTTGACCAGGTGGTATCAATAGGATGTTTTGTGGCGTTTTCTCCGATTCTCGCATTGACATGGTATCTTTATCACTGATAGATGAGGTAGCAGAAGAAGATGTCGTTGTGGTTGTCATATAGGATGGGTCTTCCGAGCCTCTTCTCCCGGTACAAGAAGATGCAGGATTGTAAGTTTCATTTACGTCAACATGATGATGAGCGTCGGCTGATTTGATCTTTTGAAGTCCTTGTTGTTTATTCTTGAAGAAATTGAAAAGGGGCATCAGGGTGTAGATGGTAAATAGGGAATAAAGGAAAAAGAGAAACCTTTAGTTTTTGCGGGGGATTGGAGAAAAAGAAATAAAAAAACATTCCTTTGATGCAGCAATCACCATCAAAGAAGCCCGTGCATAAGTCACGCGACACTTGGCCTATCTCTTGTCGCTTTGTCGCTTTATTCCTCTTTCCTACTCCTCCTCCCTCCCCCCAATTCTCTACTGATGCCGGATCGGACAGCTGAATTCCGTACCATCGCCCTCGAAAGGTCGCCATTACGTGCAACATCTTCACCCAAACCAAAGATAAAAAAGGAACGTGACAACGATGCCGCTTACGATCTCTTCACCAAAGAAGCCTATCGCATCCATGAGCACATTGACAGTCTACGTCGCTTTCTTTTGTCCATACGCCGAGCCTACCTCAACACGGATGCACGACAAAGCCTAAGGAAACGAGCTGGAGCAGCAACAACAACAGCACCCAAAGCATCAGGATTGGAGGGGTCGTTGTTTGCCCTGTTTGGCACTGACATTGGCACCTTGACCGACAATGAGCGCGACGAGATCGACTTTCAAGCCAAAGTGATTATTCGACGTTGTATGGATCGTATCAAGGAGTTGGAACATGCCGAAAAAGTGCGTAAAGAAAAGGAAGTGACAGCGTCCACCAAGGGGATAGCAGGGTTCTTGGGTAGCCTGTTAATATCATCCGAGTCGACACTTGCACGTGACACACTTGCCCTTCATCGCAGCAGCATGATTTGGTTACTGAATAAGCGATTGGCTCAAGTATCAGAGTTACAAAAGAGTCAACAAGAGATACGGTTACAACGAGAATTGGAAAAGAGCGAGAATCAACTCTATCGATCTTCCGAGATGGCATTTTCAGCACAATCCTTGATGGATGAGGATGAGGATGATAAGGAGGAGAAGGTGAACAAAGGACTTTACAGCAACAATGAACCAGTACAAGAGGAGATGCCCATGGATGCTTTTCAAGAACAACTTTCTCAAGAGCAACTACAAGTACTGGAACGTGAAAATTCAACCATGATTGAAGAACTCAACAATACCCTGAACCAAGTTCGCAATGCTGAAACCGCTTTACTCGAGATCTCCACGTTGCAGAATCAATTGACCGAACATCTCGCTGCCCAAACAGTACAAACCGATCAATTATACGCTGACTCGATCGCCACCACTGAACGTATCGAACAAGGCAACTTGCAACTCATCAAGACCAAGGAAAGGAACCGTGGCACTCGCAACTTTACCCTCATATTCCTCCTATTCGCGAGTTTCATTCTCTTATTTCTCGACTGGTATTCTTGAAATATATATACAACGCTTCTACTATCTATTATTGCATTGCCACACTATAATGTTATTATGCATGTTCGTGCCTGTGTTTTATTCTGTAGCGTAATTGGACGCATGAAGGGGAAGAGATGTAAATGACCATACTATGTGTAGGGATGTTCAATGACTCGATGATCAAAATGAGGGAAGGCCTCTCTCGTAATTTTATCGGAATTAGAAGAAGCTAGCTATGCCTTGCGATTTCTCCTCTTTCGAACACACTTGCACATGCCGTTGTATAGGACAAGAAAGTCCACTGTATATAATGATGTCAACGCTCAAAGAAAACGGTAACTTGTAATCGGCTGTATTACCTGCTCGGATAAGTTTAGAGACATTTTGATTGAATAAATGCGATTGATCGTACGCAAGGAAAGCAGCATTCAGATGCCATTCTGCTGGTGGTGTAGCGTTGTGATAACCGAGGGGACGTTTTGGTTTTGTGTTGAGGACCAGTGTATGTAGAAGCGAGCGTGATGCCAAGACCACACCTAAAAGCAATGCATGAATGCATCAGTTACACGAAGTAAATTCGTTTGCAGCTCGTTCACATACCAGTCTTTGACGTTCGGCAAAACACCGCCGTAGGGTCACATCCCAATGTCAACATTAGCTGGATATCTAGTGCTCGCACGATGGCCCAGCGATCAGTTCTCGAGGTTGCCGTTGGCCCTTTTGCAAAACACACACTTTAATTGTGTATAGTGCAGTTGCTTCCTCCCAAATCTTGCTTCGCCAAAAGCTTTGTAATGTCCCCTGGTCGCCTTCCATCAAAGAACTTGTGCTGGTTACGGAAATTCGAAAGGTAGGTGATATCCTTGGCAAAGATCATGATTGGAATCCACCAAAGTGAATGTATCCAGGTCCCAGCAGCATCATGGCTATTTGAGTGATCACATCATGTTGGTGAACCAAAAGAAAGATATACATGATAATCAAACATACCAGCTATAGTCTCCCATCATAATCTTGTCGATGTATGTATCGCTCGTCACTATCAACGGAATGGCCACCCTGATATTTAAGTATAAATGTGGCTATGGCACTGAGCCCCATTTCTCCAGATGCTCCTGCTTGCTTTCTCGTTTGGTCGGTGCGATACGCTTGTAAGGATTACCAATCAATCCTGTCACTTCCCATTACCATCTCCATCTATGGTTTGACGACATAGCCATGGGCCCATAGCTTGTTTCTCGGAAAGCGTCTTGCCAGTCGCTTCCCTCTTGTGGGCATTCTTCATGCGTAGCTTCAGGAAAGGCTCCTATTGAGACACCAAGAAGAGCGCTTGGGATGGTAATCAAAGAAGAGATAGAATCGACGAAGGATGGTATATGATAATGCTGATGACAGCATCCTTGCTTTTTATGGGCTTGGGCGTGTGAATTGTTGTCGGACCAAAGACGAGGAGAAGCGCATGAGCTGATAAAGTGGTCTGTCTCCTTGACGTATCAGAAAACACCAGGTCCTGGATATCCCAAATGACTCCAGGGAACGCCTTCTTGTATGCACCATGCTGATTTATCCAAACATAATCGATCCATCCATATCCTGCATGCCGTCGTGCCCATTGTCATGAACCCTTCACAAGCCGAATTTGCCACCACTATGAGCCATGTATCCCGCATGTTGCCAATAGAGATACCATCTTCTCTCCAAGGCGAGGAAAGCATAGGTCGTAGAATGATGGAACCGTACGAACAAAGGATGCATTATTTAAGGCCAAGCAGCACCTTGAGTCGCACCCATTTCCGCTAGCACAACGTGGTCGTCTCCTCTAGCAGAGTACAGTACAGTGACATCCTTAACGTAACGAAGCGGAATAGAGCCTGCCAATCTATTTCTTCCGTAAGTGCACTTGAAGGCGACAAACCCCACAATGAGCAGTATTACCTTGGGGTTTTCGCAATAGCCTTCTTGCTTCCAATAACCCCATCTCCTTCATTCCATCCATAATGTGCTGCTGCTATTTCATTGAAAGAGCCGTCAACTAACAGGTCTTACTTTGTTGATCCAATACCATGCGTACCAATGAAACAATGTACAACGTCGTTCTTGCTTGAGATCAATGCCTTGCTGCTGCCACGGGTATCATCATCCAACATGCCCAAGCTACAATAAATGCAATGTAAGATGTCAACCGTAGCGTTTGGTTTCTTTGTCAACGTACCCAAAGTAGCTATGTTTTGGGGCCCCTTTCCTTGATGGTATCCATAGAAAGCATTCACGCGACACACGACGGGCCCCTTGATCCTTGTTTGAACGAGAGAACGGCAGGACTACACGTAAACTTTAGTACCATAACGTCCAACTTGAATAATAAAGTATTGCAGCGATTGATCGTACATGTTGTGTTGGAATAGAAGGTTGGGTCATGGGTAGATCGCGCGCGTACTTGGTTGCCTTGGAAAGTGTCGCCATTGGTCACCTGTACATCATCGACACTGTGCATTGAAGGCAACAATGGCAGCAGTTAATGCTCTGTACTCTGTCAATGGAGACAAGCTTACCTTGCTTTGTGAAGCGGGAGAGGAGAAGTGGCTCTTTGTCTTTCCTTTCGTTGTTCTCTATTTATGCACTCCACGCCACCCCGCTTGCTACAGCTACCACTGTGAATACGCACCCAAACAAACATCCTATACATTTGGGTGAAGAGTAATAGATCACTGCTCGAAATGTCAATTAAACATAGCCTTCATAACTAAACTATACATGATCTTACTGTGTCCAGGAGGTGGCGTCATTTAGGCCCGTGCGGCATTATTATCAAGCCAATTGTTTTTTATGCAGCTCAACCCACCGTGGATTTATTATGTATAAGCACCCATCCGTGATATATGCGTGTTCCTATAAACCAGTTACTTTGATACATCTTCATTATTGGATGTTGTTTGCTTACGTACCTTCACAAAAGGCAATCATCATCATCATCCATTTGTGCAGCAAACCTGTAAAGGACATGTTTGTGTAACCACCACGTGCCATTTCACTCAGCACCTCATCTTTCCGTTCATGCAATCGACACCATCCACTAGGAGAAAGCAACTCCACCACGCTTACAGCATATGCAAAACATAAAGGTGCCTGTATCTCCAAACTTTACAATGAAGCGTGGGGTTTTTAATAGAACAATGTGCTCGGCTTGGCCAACAGCACCTTGGGTGCAAGTTTCATGAACAAGCTTGCCAATCCCAGATTTCGCAATGTCGCTACCAGCCAAACTGGATCTGAGGGTCGACCTCTTCGACGACGACGACCAAAAAATATTTTTTGGGCTGTTTGCGACATTGAACGTGAAACGTGCACACAAGGTGCAGTTGGCCAAGCCAAGCACACTGCTGTAATAAAAGCCCCACGTTTGATTGTAAAGTTTGGAGATACAGGCACCTTTATGTTTGTAAGCATGATGCTATATGGGAAGTGGTCTTCGTTCAATGTCAAGTCGCTGGACCCTGGCAGAGCAAAAGACGCAGAGGGACCTTTTTGTGTAACTCAGCTACTTTGCATGACTAGAAGGATGGAAGGATGATACTGTATACTATTGACAATATCCCATACATTGCGAGCTAACAGCCATTTCCTCACAATCGGCAATGTTGTCCACTCTATGACAGTGGAACGATGCTCCTGCTTCAGACATTCATTTCCATGATTGGATTATGTTGATCCGAGTTGATTTGGCTGAGCTACGCTCATACAAGGTTACTTCAGTTGAGCAACATAGAGCATGGTTAGATGTGTGGATTGGTGTAATCCGTCTTTGGCTGTATCTCGGTCAAATCAACTCGGATCAACATAATTCGATCATGGAAATGAATGTCTGAAGCAGGAGAATCGCTCACATGTCATAGAGTGGACAACAGTGGCTATTGTGAAGAAATGGCTGTTAGCTCGCAATGTACGGGCTTTTGTCAACAGTATATAGTATCATCCTTCCATCCTTCTAGTCATGCAAAGTAGCTGAGTTACACAAAAAGGTCCCTCTGCGTCTTTTGCTCTGCCAGGGTCCAGCGACTTGACATTGAACGAAGACCACTTCCCATATAGCATCATGCTTACAAACATGAAGGTGCCTGTATCTCCAAACTTTACAATGAAACGTGGGGTTTTTATTACAGCAGTGTGCTTGGCTTGGCCAACTGCACCTTGGGTGAAAGTTTCACGATCAAGCTTGCCAATCCCAGATTTCGCAATGTCGCTACCAGCCAAACTGGATCTGGGTGTCAACCTCTTCGACGACGACGACCAAAAAATATTTTTGGGCTATTTGCGACATTGAACGCGAAACTTTCACACAAGGTGCTGTTGGCCAAGCCGAGCCCATTGCTCTATTAAAAACCCCATGTTTCATTGTGAAATCTTGAGATATGGCTGTCATTATGTTTTACATATGCTGTCAGCGTGATGCTATATGATAGGTGGTCCTTGTTCATTGTCGATAGCCTCATCATATGAGTCAAAATGCAGAAGGACTTGTTTGTGTAACCCAAAACCAAGAGGACGGGACCTGAAGGGTCAATGCTATTGGTGGAAAGATGCATGATGAAGTAGCTCCATCCTCTATAGTGAGGTCCGCCCATGATAGCCATGTGGAATGGTTCGTTCTTATACAAGGTTGCATAATATAGCTTTGGGTGAAACTCGTCATAGGTAAGCATGTGCCACATAGTAGTATCACTCCTCACTCTTTCTTGAAACTTGAACAGAATGAACTAACTTATTACAATGAACCAAACTTTTATTATGTAACAAGCACTACGTTAAGCATGGTCACTCTCGAATCAATATCTTGCAATACACAAATGTTCGTGAACATCTATCAATACATGGACTAGGAAGCTATGACAAAAGAACAAAAGCATCCCGATACGATGATGCGTTTGAACGATCCAATCTCGTTTTCCAACCTTTAAGTTTCTACTCCCCCCTTTCAATCCGGAAACCAATCAAGTGATCCACATCTTGCGGTATGAACTAATAGTGTGATAGCCCCCTAGTATTATGTTGAATCCCATTTTCATCAATGAAATAGTCGAAGGATAGCATATGGTAGTGTGGACGTTTATCGAGTAAGTATGATAAAAGAACAGCATTGTAAAGTGAATAAGGTACGGATAAATCACATCGAGTCAACAGGGATAATTGTGCCATCATATTCTTGGTTGCTGCCGTCATAAACATCCTTCCTCCATGGTTATAAAATAGCTGCTGCATAAATTGACTTGAGCATTCCAATAACATCCATGGCTGTCAAGCACCTTCCGCCAAGATCTTGGCCCATTCCATCCAATCCATCACCATCCTCAGCCGTATCCACGTGATCGTTACTGCTGACGACGCGCCAAGTAACCATAGCGACATCCCAGGTTATCTTACCCACTGCACTTGATTGCAGCCACCCATCAAATCCAATAGGTTGGTTGAAAATGGTTACGTGATTGCTGCTGGTATGATCTCTTTTTCATCCGGCTGTTTGGTCAATCCTTTCTTGGTTCATCGCAGGTGACGATAACTTGTATTGCCGTGTACTCGATAGCTGGTATGGCATCCCATCCATTGGAATCCGCATGTATCAGATCAAGTTGATGCAAGTAACTTGAGACATTGGAGTAAGGACCTTGCTAATAGCAACAGCTGCTACGTTTGGTCGCGAAAGAGAAGTGTGCAAGCGAGCGTGTGTTGTAGTATAGTGACAAGGTTGTGAACGCTGTTTGAGACAATGAAGTAAGACGTTGCTAATGGCGTCTGCTGGAATGTATGCTGTTGCGTTTGATTGTGGTCGAGGATTGTACAAAAGGTGGTGTGTCATGAAACGTGAGTTTTGTCGTGGGGTGTACATGCCATGGACTTGCCATTCAGTCAAAGACAATCGGATCAAGACAATTGTAGGATTGACATGATGGGTTGAAGCAGGACAATGGTTTGCAGGTGGGTAATTGTACTTGAATGGGGGCCAACAGTTGAGAACGGGAGGAAGAGGGAAGAAGATGAGTGGAAGAAGTGGAAATCAACAACATTTTACTCATACTTGGATGATACTTCTGTGCTTGAGCGTAACTCGGTCAAAACCTCACGAATCAAGAAAGTTGAAGGATGGAAATGATGGGCTGGAGCAGGACAATCGATTACATCCATTGGGTTGGGTAAAAAAGGTGAATGGGAGGAATGGGTTATTAGCTGGCGGTTTACAAATAACTTTGCAAAATGATCATTCTGATATTGGATGATGTTTCTGTGTTTGAGCGTTTTTCAATCAATTCCCCTTGGATCAAGAAAGTTGAAGGATGGGCATGCTGGACTGGAGCAGGACAATCGTTTACATGCAGTGGGTTGGGTAACAATGACGAATGGGTGGAACGGGCTGTTAGCTGCGAATCGATGATGCCGAGAGCACTACATCAAGCAGCAAGGTGAGAAGCTGAGTGAAATGGCACGCGTGGTTACACACATGCGTCTGACAGGTTGTTGGACAAATGGATGATGATGATTGCCTTTAGGAGGGCACGTAAGTAAAAAACAGGTATGCCATGGACACCGCAAAAAGCTATTTTACGCCACCCTTCCATTGCCACTCTTGTCACGCATGATGGCGCTTCAATCCTATTTGAAGTTGCCTATTACGGCAAATGCATGCTTTTATTATGTACCTCATTCTACGGTGATCAAATTTCCAACGCTATGCATTTCGAACCAAACGTTGCAGGGTTGCTGTGGTCTGTGCTTTAAGAAACGGGTACGATGACCACGGCAGCTGCACTCAACAACGTGCTAAAAGATGAAGAAGGAGACATGCAAACCTATGCAACGTTTACAAGCTATAGCCCAAATCCATTCACAACATGCTCTCACACGTGCTACCGATGTGTTGTAAAAGAGGTGGCGTTCACTGCTGATGATGATGGGAAATTGCCTCATCATTTGTATATTGCACATAACTTGTCATTGCTCAAGCAAAACAACTATGACGTATATGTACTTAGGATTATTCATCTTGCTTTTAGCGTGATACACGCTGTCAAATCGTTTAGTTTTCCTTTTGAAAGAGTATTTAAGGATCAAAACAAAAATTGACTACAAGGTCTCATCCGAGAATTACCGCAAAACGGGATCCTTCTGTTAACTAGCGAGCTATGATGTTACTTGGTTTCGTTTTTGACTTTCAGTTCGGTCTTTGCATCCGTTCAGCCGTCTTTAGCTACATGTACATGTCGTGGTAGTTTACGATCCGGGACCGTTACACCATCATTATGGCTAACTTTTTTATACGACAGATGACATGAATTGAGGGGTACTCGTTGCTTTTCGCCCTATGACTCCAATGATAGCCATGATATGATATAGGCTTTTCTATAATGATGACGGCAATAAATAAAGCCATTGTATCATGAAACGTGACTTGCAACATCATTAGGCAGTGGTGTCTACTGATTGGTAGTATCGAGCAACTTGATCATAGTCAATCCCGTGAATGTATTCTTGACAGCCGAAGACGATGCTTCCCATCGCACAGATGTTGTCTACCCCTTACCAATATCATCAGCAACCTGTATTTGGGATCATGCATACATTAGTAGGATCACATGCATACATGCTATTTGCTGTAGTAGGATTATCGCTGTAAGTTTTAAAAAGGAAACAAGAGTGATCCGACGGGAAGAGTAAACCGCATATGATAACATCACATCGATCTCGCCATTATAGCCGACACGCCAAGGCAATGACGACTGTACAACATGTTATGCAATTACGTACCCAGTTTTGTGCGGTTGTGAAATCACGTCGATCCTGCCGTGCATGATGGACGCCAAACCTTCTCCCTAAAAGTGCTGTATTATTTGTGACCAATTTGCAGGATCTCGTTTTTTCTTCTCCTTTAAAAAGGGAAAGGCTTACGAACGCCATTGGATTAACTTTTCTTTTTCTTTTCAACATCGCTATCGCTCTAATAACATGGTTTGGCGTGCACTCCCTTTTTTGCTGGTGCTATTGATTGCTGCATCAACCTATGCCGAAAGTGGATTGAAGGAAGCGAGCCATGGTGGTGGTGGCGGTGCTGATTTTAGGACTACTCCCAAGAACATCCTCTTCAGTTCAGTGGGTGGTGGAGCATCACATAATAGCTGGATAATAAGGATATTGGATCAACTGCATAAACGAGGCCACAACGTGTTCTTTGCTAGTACAGTCAGTATCCATTACATGCAAAAGCCCACTTTTATGACTCATAAAGCAGGAAAATGCATGTACAGGACACCGAGTTGAAGTTTACCAATGTTTATCCACATATCAAAACGTCTTCTATTGGCCCATCCCATTACAAGAAAATGCCTCCTATCACGCATAAGCTCAGGTGGCCAGTATCCTTCGATGCACCCAAGGTTTATAAAGAAAACAACATGCGAGAGTATGATACAAGTAGGTTTTGATGCTCATATTCCACAACCCTCGTTCTCATCATGATAGAAAAGACTATAATGCGCTCCAAGAAATCATCAAAAACGAGTCAATCGATGTTGTATTGTGTGATCATGTTTCCTTTGGTTGCCAGCAAGTTGTCAAGGATTCAAAGCTTCCGCTTATCATTACATTGGTGATCAATGATGCAGATGGTACACATTTTTATGATCGAGAATCAGTAGCGATACTTACTTAACTTTGTTTCAAAGATGCGGATGCTCCATACATAAATTTGAATCCAATCGCTCGTATGTCGGATGGCACAACCGAGAACATGTCATACGCTCGACGCTTTTATGATGCTTTCATATGGCGTGCTCAGCTGCTTTGGCATTTGGACTTTGCCCCATGGCCAGTCTCCTTGGGGATCAATAACAACCGGTGGGAGGATGCATTAAAGCTGGTGAACAATGTGTATGGGTTGGAGCCTCCAAGGCCGATGGGACCTTTGGTAGAGCTTGTAGGTCCAATCTATAGTGATGACATTACATCATCACCCGGTAAACTAGATCCTGGTTTGGAGCAATTTTTGGATGAACGTGAAAAGGTTGTTTATGTTGCCTTTGGGCAATTTGTAAAGCCCACTACGATCGAAGTGTCCACACGCGTCTTGTTGATGCTATTGGAAAATTACGAGGCTGGAGGATTGGATGGGTTCATTTGGTCCGCTACACTTGGTACACCCCTCCCCGATCACGTCACAACATCATCTGGCACCCAGTATCATCTCAACACCACTGAATTTCTTAATGTGGGTCGCATCGTACCATGGGCACCACAAAAGGCTATTTTACGGCATCCATCCACTGTCACCTTTGTCACGCATGGTGGTGCTTCATCCGTCTATGAAGCTGCCTATTACGGAAAACGCATGCTTTTTGCCGCATTCTTTGGTGATATGATCTCCAATTCCCTACACTTTGAACGAACCGCTGGAGGGGTGTGGTTTGTGCTTCCAGAAGCGGATGCAAAAACAATGATAACGTCACTTGCCAAAGTGCTAAAGGATGAAAAGGGCATCATGCAACAAGCCATGCAGCGCTTACAAGCTATTGTGCAGATCCATGTACAACATTCTCTTGTTCGTGCTACCGATCTTGTAGAAGAGGTGGCATTCACTGCTGATAAAGATGGAAAATTGCCTCATCGACGGGATATTGCACGTAACTTGTCATTCCTCAAGCGACACAACTATGACTTGTACTTGGGATTATTCGTCTTGGTTGCAGCGTGTATCATGCTACCCTATCGTCTCGTTGTCTTTTTGAAGGAACATTTGAGAATCAAAAAGAAGATTGAATAGAGCCTCTTCCCCAACCCCAAACAAGATCAAGGTGGCTAATACATTACAATGATAATAAACCTTTACACGTAGTAGTAGCAGTGATACAATGTTCTTTTTAATTTCTATATATTTACAAATATCTTACAAGGTAGTAAATAGGTCTATCATCTTGGAGGGGGGAGGGTTACCGATAAATGAACTTGACGGTCCATCGTGCCTTGTCATAAGTATCGAAATCTTCATCAGCGTCATCCATGTTTTGCTGGTGTTGTTGCTCATATTCACCACGATAACGCTCCGTATTATTGTCAGCTGCTGATATAGTCACTCGATTAGAGGATGATCGCCATGTTGCATTGTCGGATGTTCCTTGCAATTGCTCATCAAGTTCCTGAGGAGAGCATCGTAATGCTGTACAAATTTCATCGTAATGGTGTAAGCCGTCGAGATAGGGAATGATATCTGGATGAATATGAGATCCTGTGTTGGCATTGATAATGGTTGCGTATTGGTCTTTGGGTGGCAAGCCGAGCTGGGTATCATTGGATGCATCGAGAGGTGTAAGAATCGGGTACTTGTGGACACGATAAATCAAGCCTTTGATGACGCCAAAGGATATAAAGCGCCTACATTGTGTTGGTTAAACCCTGCTTCTATGATGAAGAAAATGACCTCTTCCCCATTTACCTGACATCGATGGGTAATGTTGCTACTTGATGTTCCGCGATCCAATCTCGTACAGATAACCCATACTGTAAACCACAATAAAGAGCGAATACGCGTGGCCAAGGAGGTGGTGTAGCATCTGCCATAGCGAGATCTTAGTTATTTTTCATCCTAGGATCGCTGTTATTCAACTTACTCGGTAGCGTGATATATTGTAAACATTCCTGAGCCAAGCCATTGTTTTCGTCAAGCATACGTGTGATCTCTTGTTTGACAGCATAAACGTTCGAAAATTGGAAGATGTCGGTCATAATGATGCATCCATAATACCTGTAACGGCATAATTGATAAGTTGTCATAGCATGTGATCCGATAACAACTTACAGTAGATGTTGTATTGCTTGTCGCGCCCATTGTGCTTTGACATTGGCTCTATCGGCAACGCCTCTCACGTGGTGGATTCCATTGATATGTGCAGCAATCTATGGATCGAGTTAGCCTATGATCCATACTCATCAAGATGCTTAGTTACCTTTTGCACTGTGAGGTCCCAATTCGGTGTGATCATTTGCTTGAGGTCGACTGTGCTGACAGGTACCTGATAATCATGCACAACAGGAGGATTGGGGTACGTTGGGAATAGCTTGAGATTGATGGTATTTGAAGCATCTACGAATGACATAGCGGATGAATACATATCATGCATTGGGTCTCTCATACTTACTAATGGGTATTTGGCATTCGCAATAGCTATTCAAGTCCTCAAAGAGCTGTTCAATGATATTTTGCACTGCATTGGTCTGGCTGTCGGGTTTGGCATCCTCGGATAAAAAGTTGCATTCAATCTTATGCAAATGGGATAAGGTTACCATTCTCAAAAGTAGTATACACCCACATACGCTTACCTCCAACACTTCAAGAACACGTGCCAGTTTGCTGACAACACCCTCATAGCTGCTCGTTTCAGCGTCTCGTTCAAAGACAAAGCAAAGATTGAATCGGAACTCGTTGCGAATTTGCTCGTACTTTTCGTGGTTGCGAATGGCGACAGGAAACCCAAGCACTTTGTACTTGTCAATGGAAACAGTGACGAGGCGTTTATACAGCTGCGGCTTGGGGATAATGTACTCTCGGATTGTGTCAAAGTCGATCAACGATTTGCTGGTCTTGGTGGACGCGGTGGTCGTAGTAGTATGGTTGTTGGCCGATGTCGCTGCTTTTTCGCTGCCAGGTTCATGCGCGGCAATGCTGCCTTCTGGCACTTGATGTCGAACGACACTGCCGATATGGACATCGAAGAGGGCATAGAAAATACTGTGGATACGGGGAAAGCCTTGGAATTCCATATGCAGAAGAGTGATTGAGGAGGAACAAGCGGGCTTGAGAATGGGATTCCTTGTGATAGCGTGAACCACGTGACTCGGCTCATTTACATATAGGCTTGATTTGACTACCACCAACATAGAGATGTACAAGCATAAGAAAATAAAGAAATGCCATACACGTTGCTAGAACTACCATGTCAAATATGCGTGAAAGCTTATTCGACCATTTTCGCATTGCCGAGCGAGATAAAGAAATGAGTC
This sequence comes from Lichtheimia ornata, assembly GCF_029851405.1. Taxonomy (NCBI): domain Eukaryota; kingdom Fungi; phylum Mucoromycota; class Mucoromycetes; order Mucorales; family Lichtheimiaceae; genus Lichtheimia; species Lichtheimia ornata. The sequence goes on from NW_026695387.1 coordinate 103,407, forward strand.
TCTCTCTTTGTTCACGCACAACAAAGGATCATTATCGTGTCTATATGTATTAGATTTACAATGACCAGAATGATGGTGAACCTCTTTCCCAAGTCATAGTCTCATGTCAAAAGCAGGATTTTATCATTGTAAGGTAGTACGCATAGTAGATGCATGCAGCTATAGTATCGCTCTTGAACCTACTTTCCAAGTCCGGAGCGTACTTGACTGGGGTGTTCATACGCCTTTTTACCGTCGACATTTATTCAATGGGCATCCAAAGCAAGCTTCATGTTATAAAGTCGCTTGATTCCCTTCTATACTATCACTTTGTATACATTTACTTTCTGGATGCAAGCCTGCTCCTTCTCATCTTTCGTGTCTTTTTACAACTGGTATGCTTATGCATAGTCACCATGACCCCCCCACTCTCAACTGATGGCGTGTTGTTGTCTTTATTAGCCGCTGCTTTCGTCAAGGGCGTTGCCACGGACATTACGAACAGCAACTGGTGTCGTAACGGCCGAGCTTGGTATATGTATATTGATACATGGCTTGAGTGAACCGGGGCAGCCTGGCATCCTGATTGATTTTGTTGGCAACGGTAAGTATGCAAGGGGATGACATGACTCGACCCTACCATTAACATGGATACGGTGTGTGTTATAGTGACGCATGCGAGTATACTACGGTTGATATGGCTGGATTTGATGATCTATGGTTTACAAATGATACGCATCTTCATGACCTTCAACTTGTCACTGCAAAATGATCTCGTTGCTACTACGGTCCCTGTACCTCCAGCCTTGGTTCCCGCCCTCGGTGCTGAAACGCTTACATTGATGCTTCCATCTTCAAATTCATCAAGGAATCGAGAAGAACAACAAGATGATCGTGATCCATTTTATCGTACCGATGATATGGTGATGGAGATTGAACTCAAGTCGTCCTTGCAATCCATTATGCAGCCAACACCCCAGGAACAAGACCCAGTCGATCGATTACCGGTATAATCATAGACATGCACACACACACACACACACACACGCCAAGTATCATCACCAGTGTCCCCATCTCAGGGAAGAGAACCATGTGCAGGACACACACACACCACATGTGTATTGTTGGATATCGATTGTCGGAAAGGACTGGTAAAAAAAAGTTGGATGGGCAAGTCACCAAGGATTCAGGCGGTGTGATGATGATTTCCAGAACAATCCTATAGAAAGGTGAGAGTGAGGTGTTTTCTCTCCCCCTCCATTCTACTGCAAAATAGAAATATAGCTATATATCCTTGTATTATTCTTTCTTAATGGTTGACTTAATATACTTTTACAATACATGTGTATGGATGACGAATATGACTTTTTCATTGTATGTACAGGCAAGATTTATTGTGAAATGGGCATATATAAACAGTCATAGAAGATGGAGTATATACAAATGACGGAAGGGAATGAGTGAATGGATGGTGAGATTAATGAGCGTGGATCAAGGCAGCTACAGAAGCCACAACCCTATCGGGAAATTGACGAGACATCATACGGTCGAGGATACATTTGGCCTTGGGAACGAGATTGTTGTCAAGATAAGCACGCACCATAGCTTCATAAGTAGATGGTTCACGCACCACCGTACCCTTGGGTGAAGAAGACTTATCATCCGACATGCGTTCAAACAATTCTTCAGCCTTGCCAATCCAGCCACGTTGACCATAACCACGCAACAACAGGTTCTCAATGTAAGGTGACGAGCTCTTGTTGGTGATACGACGACTCATTTGCTTGTAGACCTGCTCAGCACGTTCCAATTGGTCATTCGAAATAAGTGTATCGAGCATGGCTTGGTACACAACTTCCATATCCTGGTTGCTGGGGACGACTTGATCAAATACTTGCTGAGCACGATGAATGTCTTTGTGGATGGTTCCATAAGCATAAATAAGAGTAGCATAATGGGTTGGTTGAGGTCGAGCAATCACATGATCAAGGAGATGGTGAGCAGCATCCATGTCGAAAGGTGCAATGGTGGAATAAGCTTCCAACAAAAGCTTGTAGGTATGAGCTGAAGGTTGGATGTTGTATTTCTTGAGTTGCTCAAAATAAAACAAGGCACGTGAACGATCAGGCTGCTGACGAACGTAAAACTGGATCATGTTGTTGAAGGGACCAATGCGTAACTCATCTTGTTGACAGCCGCCACGACGTCGAAGCAACATCTCATCAAAGAGGCGGCAAGCATGAGCCTCAGAACCTGCTCTCACACAAGCTGAGATCACAGCACCATACGTGATGATATTGGGCGTAAGCTTGAAGAGGCGTTGCATCTCATCGAATAAGCGTAAAGCAGGTTCGAGCTTACGTGCTTTGGCGAGCTTGGAAATGACCACATTGTAGAAAAAGGTGGTAGGCTTGACGTGATGGCGCTTCGCCTCGTCATAAATGATAAGCGCATCAGCTGCTTCATCGGTAGTGTTTGCACTGTGAGCCATGCCGAGTAAAAGACTTGCATAAGCATTGCCATCAGGATATTGACCCATGCGTTTGATAGCATCATAATACTCCTTGGCTTGAACCATATCACCTTGCTGTGCGTGACCAATCAAGATACTGTTCGTTGCCATGTACACAGCCTTTTGTGCACGTTCTTGATCCAAATGCTCTTGATACATCTGCATGCTAAGCTCGTACATTGTGTGTGCTGATGACAGGTGACCTTGCTTGCCAGCCAATGCAATGGCATCTCGCATCGTTTCAGGGGCAGGTACAATCTCCTTGGCGACCAACTCTTCACGCACAATCCTCACAGCCTCCATCACATCGCCAGCTACCACAGCACGCATCACTTGCTTGGAGATACATTCAGAGGCTTGTTGTGGGTTCATCATGGCTTGCTGCTGCTGATCAAAGGCATTCTTCCAAAGGGTTGCATTCTTGCCATCCAAACGTGCAAGCACACGCAATATCAGATCCTGAGACACTTGAGATGTCATATGTTGTTGTACATCAAGAACAAAGGTGGCGAATGATTGTTCATCCTTGAGACAAGTGCATACAAGAGCTGCTTCCAATACGATTTCTGGATCACTGGTCTTCATCTCTTGCTGGTAGCGCGTGACAATGCGATCAGCCAAAGCGGTAGCTGGTAGTTGCAATGTACCGTTCAAGAGGGCTCGTGCTACGGCCAATAGATCCACCCATCCATTATCATCATCCTCCTCCTTTCCATCAATCGCATCAGCAATGCATACAGCGGCATGTGTGAGTCTTGTCGTAGCTTTGGTAATGGAACGAGTTGACATGACACGGATCACCTTGTCCAAAGCAATGGTTGCATCCTTGACCAATCCTTGTTGCAAAAAGCACATGATGATTTGCTCCGAGAGTACTGCATCAGGTTCCAAGCTTGCACAGCGCATATCATTGACCACATCGAGAGCCTTGGCAGGGTCACCATGACGAAGACACAACAAGGCATAGTTGGCCAAGTTGCCATAGGCTTTGCTGATATCCGTGCGAAGTAATGATGCATAGAGCTCGTTTGCCTTGTTGAAATCATTCGCTTGACAATACGCTGAAAGAATAGGACCATAGCTACTCGAATCAGGTGCCACCGCCATATTCGCCACCAAGGATTCGGCATCGAGCAGGCGGTCATGAGCACAGTAATGGCGGATAATAGCATTGTATGGAATGGTGGTGATCTTGACACGGTTGGCGGGAATGGCATGAGTGACGGTGTGAAGCGCCTTGTCAACAAGACCACATTTCAGGTAGGCGTCAACCAATGCAGTGTAAACGTGGCAGCATGGCGTGTCGGTGGTAGAAGAACTGTATTGATCAAAGTAGACAAGAGCAGCATCGATATCACCCACGCGACCGAACAAATTGATAAGAGCAGCATAGGTGACACTCGACTTTGGCATGGTATCCATTTGGTCATATACATGCATGGCACCCGTTGTATCACCATGATGCGACAAGACGCGTAGCAATTGATTGAAAGCATCCATTTGCAACTCGTGGATACATCCTTGTGCAAGTGCCTTGTCAAATAATAAAAGTGCCTTTTTCGCATTGCCTTCTTGCTGTAATTGAACCAGGTCATCCTGCTGCTGTTGCTGTTTGCGGTTGCTCACCACAACAAATCCACCCGCTCTTTCAGATTGACGTTTCAGCATGGCAATTGTCTTTTGGACTTCAATATCGCGCTTGCACAATGCTCGGATCATCACTGAATATGTATTGGCACTTGTTTGGATACCAGCAGCGAGCATCTCTTCATACACTAATAAAGAGGGACATATGTCAATCACCTATTATAGATAGCCATCCGTATAAATTCTTACCTTGTAACATGTGTGTCATTGGGGATCCTTCACGTCTCAATGTTGTATGTGCATCCAACACGATACTATAAGTTCGTTCACTCAACACGTATCCTTGGCGTTTGATGGCTGCAAATTCATTCATGACGGCTCGAAGTTGACCTTGGCGCTTGGCTGCCAATAGACGTTCATCTGCTACACGTGTCTCATCCTTGCTAGAGAGCAATTGTGGAGAAGCAGGTGGTGATGGTGGTGGTGTGAGAAGAAAGAGCTCATCGTCATCATCGCCATTCGTGCTACTGCTACTGCTACTCTCATTCTCACTGGATGATGATGATGATGATGCAGCCTTGTGTTGTCTACGTCCACCTTGACGACGACGATGGTGTTGTTGTGTTGATGGCTTTTTTCGCTTGTTGCAGTGATGTGTGGATGTTGTTGATGAAACGCTATGTTGTTGTTGTGCGGCAGAGATATGCATGTTGATGGATTGTGATAAAAGGGAAATGTAAAAGTAAACTTGCTAATCATCAAGATGATCAGCTTTTATATCGACCACGCACACGCATTATCACGTACGACTATGCAAATAGGTGTTTTTGTTTTATCTGATGAGTTGCTTGGGAGACGAGATATACTGGTTGTCCAATCACAATGTCGTTCACCTTCGTATCTGATGACATTCATGTCCCCCAAATTTGTGGCTCCTCTCGATTATCAGATCATGCCATTAGCCCCCCGCTGGCTGCCACTACTACTAAAAACCCATCACTGATTGCCTCTTGCGTAACCATTCGATTACCCTTATGCATTTTTCTATCATTTTCAACTACCACCACCACTACCCGCTTCTTCCTATCAGATAATAAAATGGCGGGGCCTTTTATATCGCTCCATCCATTTCTCCACCACCATTTCATATGCAAATGATAGAAAAGAAAAACGCACACACACGCACACACACACGCCTGTAATGCACAAGCAAAAGCACCTGATGTTATATTAACCAGCCTGCAACAAACAAGGATGGTTTTCCCTCCCCCATCCTCTTTTTTTATCCCATCGCAAAGCGAGAAAAGAGGACATGAGACACACCATAATAAGAATGGAATTCATGTAGTATATTCCTATGATGGAAATTCAAGACGTACATGATGGGTGCAGCATAGCACAACAACATGGGATGCCTTTTGTCTGACGGTGTTGTGTGTGTTGGTTGATACACAAATATACACAAAACATCACATTTTAGGCTGATGCCATTCTATCTTGGTTACACAATAGTTGTCGAAAATGAAGATCTGATAACATATCCATGATCGTTCTCACGAGTAGCCCAGTACCAATTTTACCTTTATACATCCATCCAAGCCGTTTGTATGCATAGGCATACCTGCTATCTATCACTGACACAGAAAAAAAAAGTAGTTTTATCAAGCATGACAACCGGGACAACCAAAAAACCATATGCACACGCGAGAATAGCAAAGGTTACACAGGCGAGGATACGTACCTGGGACCAACAATGTCACCTCAGTGACACGTTTTGCATGCTTTAGTTTACAAAAAGTCGATCCTTTTAACGCACATGTGGGGGGTTGGTGGGATTGCAAATCCTATACCAATGGATGGTGTAATTCGACATCAACACCATTTCTTCTATCAGATAGGTCTTAAAAAATACTGGACTCCGCTAACTAATACAAGATGACTACTGCTACCATCGCACCACATAATACCAGCAACCTGGATGATCATGAACCAAGAATATACACGTAATACGAAGTCCACATACATCCTCGAAACGACATAGTCACAAGGTTTCGATGTTTTGTGTCAACTTTGCCCCATGAAAGAAGGAACCTTCGTATATGCATTGATCACTATTTGGCTACCAAAAGCCATTATCCCAGTATAAAGATAGATACAGCCAGGGATTGAAATGAGCGAGAGCGTATTATCGAAGCACCTGAAGTATAGGGCATGATGCCATTGGGCGCCCAAAGCAAATAAAGGATGATAATGACACCCGTTGACCTCATTGTCTATAGCTGATCAACTCGCTTTCATTATTAATTTCACCCAAAAGAAGGGTTCATTATCAAAGACAAAGAACAAAGAACATCCACCCTTAGAAGGACGTCCACCCTAAAAGCAATGGATACATCCAAATGTCGACTTGTGTACATCATTCAATAGAGAAAGAAATCAGCATGCAAGATGTCAACTTTAAGCCTCAAAGATCCAAGGTAATTTATAGCTGATACCGATGCTAGAAGAGAACGAATGATAAGGACTAACTTGGTATATGATTTATGGTAGTGATAGTAACTAGATGACATATGGGGAATAAGAAAGGACGAAAAGCAAAGAGATGTGACGACCAATAGGGTGATCATATTGAAAGAAAAGTGTCACGTGGAGCAATGGTGATGAGATCTAGGTCTTTCCATGGTGATACGAAAAAAATAGGATTTGAATCAAAACATGGAGAGAAAAGTGATATCCATATTTACCGGATCCAAGGTGGATTCCAAGACGTGTCCCTTCAAGTAGTGGTGTGATTCTTGCAAGTTGTATGGCTGCCACCTTGTGTGTGATTGGGTGGAATAGTAAAGAGAGGAACATCAGATATCCAATCAAGCTGTCACTGAGTTTAAGTATTCAATGCAATGGGCTGTCAAAGCGTTTGGGGACCACACAGTAACTGTGATGTTGATCCATGAGATAGAGCATCCGGCTTGTTAATGATATTCAAACTACCTATAAAGTTGCAAGTGTTGGGTATTTGCATGTGTCTTTTGAAGATGTGTTACCCACTCTCGATTCGGAGTCATTCGACGAAACACACTCTTATCCTCCAGTACTCATCTCTCTCTCTCGCTCTCGCCCTCACTTTTTTTTTTCTCCCTCCACTTGTTTGTCAGCCTGAACTCGCTGCAGTGGGCGCTTTTCACAAGCACTATTTTTTCCCTTTTTCCTTTTGCTTTCTTTCTCGGGCGTCTCGTTTGTTCATGATCGCAGCACCGTCAAATGAAATGGCAACACTTTTTGCAGCATCAACGTCGTCGGAAGGCAACAAAGGCAGTGGTCGTGAAGGCAACAGTCTAGGCCAACAACAGTACCCAGCAACGACCGTACCTGATCTTGCACCTTCCAATGTCAACCCATCGAGCCACAATGCACGAGGTATGTTATAAAAGTGACATAAACGATAGATAATGGAAGCGGTTTATAACGACGTTTGTGTTTCTAGAATGTCCCTTGCTTGATAATAGCCACACATCCACTTCTCCTACAGACCCCTCGCCTTCAGTTGCTACCGAATCATTGCCGTCGACTTATGCCACACTCCCACGAACAACAAAGCTGGATGAGGAACCCAATCCTTTTGAACAAAGTTTTTCCAGTGGTATTGACAAGGAGGATAACCGAAACATGGGTAACAGCAGCAACAACAACAATCGTCGCATATTACCTCCATTGGCAGCGATCGATAGTCCAACTCGTGGTGTCATTTCTCGAAAGGATGAGATCATTTGGGATTCTTTACGCAGTGGGCCTTTATCGCCATCCATGTTGACGGGTCCTGCAGAAGATAAACGATCAAGATTATCGGATCATCATCATCATCATCACTCTTGTAAGTTGAACGTAGTAGTAGTAGTAGGAAGGATCAAGGGCAAGGAACTCATGTATATTATTTAAAAGCGTATCCAGGGCAACAGCAGCAACAACAACGATCAGGTAGCATGATGAAATATGAAGTCATTCCATCCGCTATTGTGGACCGTGCGCAAACGGTATCATCGACATCCATGTATAATTATGCTGCATCAACTGCACCCGCTTCCGCTATCGTCGCACCATCATCAGCACAAGCACCAGGACGGGAAACGACTGGTCAAGTGGCGCCATCCAATGACGAATTCCCGCCGCCTCCACCAAGTTCGTTTGTGAAACGAAAATATCCAACGTCCGCTCATGTTACACCACCTCCACCACCATCATCAACAACAACAGCCGAGATCATTCATGAACATCCAAGTATCAAACGTCGTGCACAAACCAAATACGTCGACGATGAGGAAAAACGTAAAAACTTTTTGGAAAGAAATCGTCAAGGTAAGTTTTAGGATTGGATTGGAAAAAGTGCAAAAGAAACTTAGTGGGATCCCCTTTTATTAGCTGCCTTCAAGTGTCGACAACGTAAAAAGCAATGGGTACAAGATTTGCAAAGTAGTGCAGAGTATTTGACAGCCACCAATGAGCAGCTCAAGATGGAAACCGCAAGACTACGTGAAGAAATCTTCCATTTGAAATCCTTGTTACAAGAACATACGTCGTGTCCTTTGAATCCACAAGCAGTGCTGGAAGCGATCAATCGACCTATACCACATTCAGACACAATCACTCAATATCCACCAACTTCAACTGAGTCCTCACCATCAACAGCGATCCAACGCATTTAATATCGCTTTACTCAATCATATCACTTCTTCTTCTTCTTAACTTACTACTACATCCTCTTTCTTTTCTCTATCTCGCATCTTTTCGCATATACATCAACACGTTTTATATATCCTCATTGGCTTGATTATGGTTATGTTGTTTTGTGGCTGTTTTGGATGGACAAAGAGGAAGAGTATGGGGTTGTCAGGGAGTGAATCATACGTGGGTATATGCTCGATGACAGCATTTCGACTTTAGTCACTCAACTTGGATGGCACGCTTCAAGCGACATTGGTAGACAACATGGGCTTGGATCATCCATATGTGATTAATCAATTCAAATCCATGCATTTTCTTCTGTATCAAGGTAGTAAAACAACGTTTTATTCGTGAACGTATAAGAGCTGATGACAATCAACAGGATCTCAGTACTAGCTGCAACAAGCCACAACCCGATCTCGTCATCGTTGCTATTGGATACATGGTTGTCATGGATACAAACAAGCTGTTTATTGAGTCGACAAAGGAATCACAAGGGATTTCGTTTATAATGTTGTCAGTCAAGGACAAAGCGAGTGGGTGCAAATGGTTGGCTAATGTGACGTAGTTTTGTTGGGGCCTGTCGTCTTTGACACAAAATTCAGCTTGTCTCTGTAACCTCCCTCTCTCTTTGCACTTTTGATATCCAAGCATGTTTCGAGCATTGTCCCGCGCCCACACCTCCACACCAACAACATGCTTCCGAGGTTAGAGCAACCATTTCGATATACGTAAATTGAGACGATCGTACCAACCTTGCCATGTTTACCAATTTAGCAACCCGTGCCATCCATGCTCGATCGGCTGTCAGACAACAACAAGAAGCCATTGCTCCCAAGATCGATTCTGCACTATCAGCATTTGGTGCACGTATTGGTTTGCAGTCCTTGAATCCTGCTGTTCTTGAGCAAGCTGTGACGCACTCGTCGGCAGAGGAGAATAAGGGCAATCAAGATTTGGTGCTTCTTGGTGAGTGTTATAGGAACTTATAACAAGCAAGTGACTGATGGAGAGAGTAGGTAAACGGGCAACTGGTCTCTTTGTCACCGAATATTATCACAGCAAATATCCCAACATGCACATGGAGGGCTTGAACAAGGTGATTCAGTCACATCTCGTCTACAAATCCGTATCCAAGGTCGGCACACAACTCGGATTACAGGATGTGATGCGTTGGGATCGTAGCACTGTTCAATCGGTAGCATTGGGTGAATGTTTATATGCACTTGTGGGTGCTGTGTACAAGGAACAAGGTTTCGATGCTGCCAAACAACTCGTCCATGCACACATTCTATCACGTGACCTCGACGTACGACCCCTCGTCAAATTCAATGATCCTAAGCGATACCTCTCCGCTCTCATTCGCAAACTTGGCAAGGAAGCACCCGTCTCCCGATTGCTTTCCGAAACCGGTCGTCATTCAAGTGCACCTGTTTACGTCATTGGCGTCTTTTCTGGTGAGACAAAGTTGGGTGAAGGTTTTGGATCCTCTCTCAAGATGGCAGAATTCAGAGTAAGTGTGTGGGAGTGAGCACTCTTATATATATCTCTAATCATGTGGGTTTATTGGATACACACAATAGGCTTGTCAAGATGCATTGATCAGTCACTATGGTAAAGAGGAAAAGGATTTCATGCTGCCATCGGATGCAAACAATGTCGACAATTACAAGCCCCCTGTATTGGGCACAACTGAAGCCATCGTTTAAAATATATAAGAGAGAAAAAAAGACCGTAAAAAAAGACCCCTTCTTCATTAGGCTGTAAAATAGACGCCCTCCTATTCACACAATACACATACATAAAAAGTTTTCGAATAGTCAATTATGCATCCACATCTCCACTGTATCCATTTCTTGTGTTACCTGTGCCATCCATTTTGTGTTCTTGGAGGATGATTTGGCAGCTGCTACTTCGAGTTGACCTGGGATAGGCTGGCCATACTTGTGTTGTGCGCTTGATGACAGATAGTACTTGGTATCCACATGCACAAATTGTACAGGCTCTTCACGAAGCCAATGCTTGGTACTTGAGCTTGAACATTGCACTTTCCAATCATCACCTAGTTTTCTCCATGTGAGGTTGTTGTTCTTCAATGTCCATCCTTTTTCATTGTATGTTACCTGTATCCTCTCCATCAAAGCAGCTGACTTCTTGCTGATGCGATAAAGGTGAAATATGCTGATGGCTGTGTAGATAAGCTTTTGTGTTGGCATGTTGAAGACGAATGTCTGATCCACATGGTACAGGTTCCCTAATCATCGATACATATCAATATGGACCTTTCCTTCCCCTTGTTACAACATCACACATTACCCTCGCTTGCATTGTTTGCCTACAGCTGCTCGTACGATCCAATAGCTGTTGCTATCATCATCCTCGGGAAACGCAGTGATGGATTGTTGCTGTGATCCACTTCCTATACACGCCCACCCCCCCCCAACATGGTTCAGCACTCAGGTACAACCAACATCATCATCCTCACATACCATAAGCAACGCCATGGGAATGCAACTTGTATCCAGTAGACTGACTCGTAAACTTGACCATGCTGCCACAAGTCACCATTTCAAAGCCTGATCGATCCCCAGCCATATTCAATAACGTGTAAGTGAGCGATGGATGCCAAAGGAGGTTTGGAATTCATGACTCACCATCTTCCACTTCAGGTACATTGGATGCAGCCCATGCCAAAGGTACAATGGCCAATGCAAGGAGATTCAACTTCATTGAGCAAGCGTGTATCGATGGAAACCAAAAGCAGTTGGCATCCCACCCCCATTAGCATGCCGCCACGACCGAAATTCAAATCACGTTACACAAGGCATTGCTTATTGACACGTATGAGTTCAAACTGTTGATTCTGAAGTTTAGCCATATAATGAGCACAACGCAAAGGATAGTTGGGTTGTAAAATACAATAAAATGGTGATGATGGGTAAAGAGGTCTACCAATGATGATGAGGTCAAGGGGATTATGGATGCGTGGTGTAGTAGTGGCCATAGAGGAGTAAAAGCAACATGAGCAATATCACATGATTGAAGGATACGGCGTGTCTTTATCAGATCTCTCTATGTTGTGTGTATTTGCTGCTCCTTTTTTAATGCGGTCTCTGTTTCATTCTCTTGTCATCCTCGTATACTTTCTTCGTTTTCAGGCCTTACTATCTTCTGCATACATGTTTTCTCACGCCCTGATGTCTCCTCATCATGTTGCCAATGCCAGGCGGATTTGTTTGCTGGTATCAAGGAAGAAGACTTAGTCTTGTTGGTACTACGTACCATCCTATCACTTTTTCAGCTCATCATGCACCAATCTATCAATTCTTGCATTATCCGAACAGAAATTTATCACTCTTTCCTCCTTTTTGTGCGCAATGGAAATTCGCACGCCCACCAAGTGCATATAAACAAGGATGTTGTCACGCATCGTCCATCACACATCTCTTTTATCTATTACGTATACTTTTGATTGCTTCAGCTATCCCAAGTAACGGGTGAGTGTATCATATTTGCAACCCTGTGGATCAGCGCTGATCTTTGTGGTCATTTACAAAGGTGTCATTGTTTTCCTACTTTCATTGTCCTGGTTATCATTATGATCTTTAAGGAGGTATACAAAACGCAATCATCGCTTTTCTATTTAACGAATCACATACATACCACATTTCTTTGATGTAGCTATATCTCCCTTGATGCAGCAGCAAAGTGGCAATACCAACCATAGGATGCTGCATTTAACAAGATGCAAAGCAAAGGTCCGGTTATTCTTGAGGCTACAAGGAGTACGTTGACAAACAAGTACAATGAATCTGAACCAGAGTTATTCACCTTCATAACCGGTACTCTTACCGAAGGTACGTGAATAAAGTGATGGTGACAAACTTCGTTCTTTATGCTCATTTTCATTGGGTATATATTGCTAGTAGATCAAAGACGTGTACCATGCCCCTCCAGGAGTGGTAGACAACCGGAACAATGTGACTTGGGCAGTGAACAGGTAAGTAGAAATGTCGCGGTAGGCTATTTCATCATGCTAACGGACAACTTGAAGATGTGGCGAAGTTATGCCGAGCTCAACACAGAGAAACAGACAATAAACAATGTACAGCAAAGGTTAGTGTCACTGTTTTGGTTTGATGCCATTGAGCGAGGATGTACTGAAGAAGCACAATGTCAAAGGTATACTCCTTTCCATCTGCCCTCGTATGAGAGCTATGCATCAAGAACAAGCCGTCGTCAAATACAAGTTACCACTCTTGGACGGAGCCGCAATGACATCAAGGACTATGGAACACGACTAGAGACGCTGTATCAATGACAACTCCAATATCGAATTGACAACTTTTATTACCACCAGCAGGCTTCAAAGTCGCCACCGTCTCGTAAGTTTATTCTCTCGTTGCTTAATACCATATTCAGTGTGCATAACTCAGTGATAGATCATGCAAGTTTTCAGATTCAGCTGCCATGCATCCTGCTCAAATCCAACACCTTCAGCTTTTCTCTTTATGCTTGTCCCCCAGCTATTCGCAGCAACGACTTCAACAATGTCACCTCTTCAATTAACAAGAACAACGCAAACCAAATTCGACATTGGGTTTCAACGTTTATTGGAGAGGAGTTGTCAACCTGTTACGTCCTTTCATTGTCAACCCACGATCAACCAACACCCACAATGGACCCATTTCGACAAATGCCAACCCAGTTTACACGACATTCACTCGCTTTTGGACAACTAGAGGCTCCAGTTTAAATACGATGTTCATCGTTTATCGCGCGTGGCATGGGGTGCTCTTTTCACATCTCTTCGCAAATCCAGCATTAAGTGTGACCCACGTACCGACAAATCCAGGGCAACTTGATACCTGAATCGAGTAACCATGATTGCCAGGTTTGGGCCTTCTGCGAACGACATGGACAAGAATCCGCCACCCGAGAATACGCAAGCCAACCACAAAGTGACACCCAGCGGCCAATGAGTCGCAGCAAGAAGATCAGCAGGATTCAAAAGCGTATCAATGATCTACAACGAGAGTATATGGAGGTAGCCACGAGATTCCTTGTCGATGAATTCGATATGATCATCATCTCCAGGTACCCGGTGAGCCTGATGACCCAGAAGGTACAGGGATACAAGAAACGAAAGATATCAGCAGAGACGGCTAGGAAGATGCTGACATGGTTGTCAGCTGATTCAGGTCAAGGTCCCAGATCATGTATATTTTCACGACATGTACGTAGGTACAGTACCAGGGATATCACAATGCTATTGGTAATCTCATCCTATTCCCTTAGACTGTATCCGTTTACCAGCCACTATAGGCACCGGGAACAAAGATGCAAGCCATTTTCAGCAAGGGCATCTGCTCACGATGCAAACCTGAATCTAATTTTCGGGTTGGAGAACCTTGAGTATGTATGCAAACGCGAGCTCTTTGATAAGTTGTGTATGACTAACTCGGGCCTATCGATGCAAGATTGGCGCAAAAGTGGTGGTAAACGACAAAGAAAACTTACCAGGCGAAATCTCGTGATGCGAATTTCTCATCAAGATGAAGAGGTCATTATGGAAGAAGCAGAGGCACTCTGTATCGAGATCGTATTAGCATACGGAGATGCATGTTTCGATGCCAACCACATTGAGAAGCAAATACATGGGGAGAAGACAAGGCACTTGGATGAATGAATAGGATAGTTCATGGTAGACACGATAACACGATATGTGTATGGGATAAAACGAATTTCCTTGCTCGATTGGAAGACATGTGGTTTTGATTTCTTTGCTGGTGTTGCAACTACTACTATTATCAAGGATGAATGTGCTGGATCAAATTAGAGGTCTGGATGCATCTATGACGTATTCTCATCATCCAAGAAGGATTCAATTGAAAGGGGATAGATAGAGAGAGGGTATGTAGAAGCCAACAAACACCTTGTTATGGTGATGATGATGGTGCCATCCAAAGATAGTAAAGTCAAGGAGAAGTATATACATGTATATATATACCTAGAATCAGGAGGGAGTGGTGGATCCAACCTTTTCTCCTGAAAAAGTGGATAGCTTTGGTAAGCCATGCTGCGTATTTCATCACCATGTCGTCATGATGCCCACGTTCTGGGATGATGTGTACTTTTTCGGACCTTGTTTCTATTTGTTTGTTTGTTTGCTGATCAATAGCATCAAAGGGGAATAGTTGGAGCATTTTATGCACTACATGAGCCATGCACATGCAACGCTAAAATATGACTCAGCTCAACGGGCGGTAGTATCCTCTTTTTGTAATGTAGTGTGAAGAGCGCAATACCAAACAATAGCTCATTGGTGGTGGTGGTGGTGGTGATGGTGGCAATTTACATTTGTGGTGAGTGTATACGTTTAATGTATTCTGCAAAAAGAATGAAAGTAAAATCCAACATACATTAAAAGCTTAGTTACCAAGGGGGAGGGGGAGAAAGAGAACGAGCTCGTCATTCATCATCGGCTCCCTATGTATATACAACGAGAATGAAAGGGCGGGAGGAAGGGAGAGAGTAAAACAAGGGTGTACTATCCTTGCATCATTTGTCAGTGCATGTGTGGTGTACCGAAGAAAAGGATCCTGCGGCAGATGTAGGAGAAAAATCACGTCAATGTTCCCATGGCAAAGTTACACAGGCACGCGTTGTTGGGTGTTGGTGGTCATGGTTTGTGTATAGGTTTATATATATTTCTTGTCTCTTCACTTGCACATTCTCTCTCACTCTCCGAAATACCATTGGACTCTCTTTTTCCCTCTCACTTCTTTTCTCTCTCTCTCTTTTCTTTTTGTTTAAAGGTGTTGAGTCCCGAGATCTGATCCATTCTTTCTCTTTTTCTTTTATACTCCTCTTTCTCTTTCTCTCTATGTCCAATGAACTACCAGATTTCATTTCAATATATGACAATAGCGAAGCTGCACATCTTGTCTATCTTTCGGATAGTGTAGTGGATGCTATTGGATGGACGCCCGAGGAACTAGTAGGCAAGCGTGGATTTGACTATTTTCACCCAAACGAGATCCCGTCATTGGCTCGGGTGCATGCCGCCAGCGTGATGAATGAGAAATTGTCGAGCATGGTGCGTTACCACACGCGACACAAGGATGGCCATTACGTGGAGGTGGAGACAGTGGTGCATTACTGCTACGATGTGATTGTGTGCACCAACTTTGTATACGATGCGAATGACACTGGACACAAGATACGAAGCACGATGGCTGACGAAGTATGGTCAGTGGATATGAATGGCACTGTGCAACTTGCTGGCAGCTGGGGCGACAATCAAGAACGTGTACGGCAAACATTGGAAAGCAGCGAACAATGGATTCAGGAACAGCAGCTGAAAACGAAGCAAGAACCAAGATTCTGCATGATCCTTAATCGCTTCACGTGTGATTCGACGATTGTGTTTGTCTCGCAAATGGCTGAACGTATTGTGGGTCTCGATTGTGAGCGTGCTCTCGGGAAATCATTATTGAACTTTGTTTGTGAGCGGGATGTGGACACTGTACAGGCTCAGCTGGATCTCATCAAAAGCAGCGGCATGATTATGCGCCTTCGTTTCGACTGGGTCATCGATGACAATGGTTCTTCAACAACTCAAGCCGTAGAAGCAATTGCTTCTTCTACAAATGATGGTCTCGCTGTCGTCTTTCGTCTTGCTCCACGTGTAACTATCAACTAATTATTCCCCTCCCCTCCCCACATCCAATGTGTATCCATGTATATATATAGACCCCAACTCTTCCTTCATCCTCCTTCTCTATATCCCAATCTCCTCTCTCTCTCTCTCTCTCTCTCTCTCTCTTCACACACATTCATATATCGCGCGATCACCTTAATAGATATCTACATGATGACACATGTGTGCATGGAAACTTTTTAAACGAATTGAAATACATATAAATCATCGTCAATAACGTGAAGGGTTCCGTTTTTATGTATCAAACAACACACCAGAGAGGAAAGAAAATCAATATGGTACAAGGGCTATGGAGTGAAGAATGAAAAAGACATTCTTTGTATACAAGGAAAGAGAGAGAGAAAGAAAAGGGATATGTGTGTGTGTGAAATCTCGCTCTCTTGTTTTTTGGTGTGTGCACACACGCTCTCCTATTAGCCGTGTTGGTGTTGCTGATTCGTGGTCGATGATGATGCCAAGCTGAAACGATGATGATGTTGATCGGGCCATACAGCACGTTTGGCGTGTACTCGTAAATGGCGACGCATGTTGCTTTGCACACTGAATTTCCTCGAACATCCTGGCTCAGTACACACAAAAGGTTTTTCGCCTGTATGCGAATAGGTGTGGATACGTAACGAGGATGGACGTGAAAATCCCTTGTCGCAATAAGGGCAATGGTATTTTGTGGATCCGCCTGAGGATGATGTGGTCAATGTGGTCGGTGTTGTTGTCATCATCATGGTTGCCATGGATGCAGGGTGATCGTCATCACTGCTATTGTTTGCCAACCCTTCCTCATCCTCTTCATCAGGATGTTCATCCTCTGCCATGGAAGAAGGCGGCAGCGGCCCACGTTGTAGTATGAAATCCAATGAATTGGTTGAAATGGCTCGTCGATGCGAAGAATGATTGTTGTTGTTGGATGATGATGATGATGATGGAGGAATAAAAGAGACATCTGGATAGGGATGCGAGAAATCAGAAAACGATCGCATGTGTGTATTTCTTGATGATGACGATGATGATGATCGTTGTTGTTGTTGATGATGACGAGGTTGGGGTGGTGGTGTCAAAAGCAAAGAGGGTTCATCAAGACGAGGTTCAATCGGCGCTGCAGGTTGAGCGAGTGTCAACTTTTGCATTCCATGCGTAGCTACAGCCATTTCGAGTCGTGGATGATATGATGTAGTAGTAGTGGATAGCATGTTGTCGGATAATGATACATGCCGTCGATGACCACCACCACCACCGCCGCCGCCGCTCATCGACATTCCTACTGGCTGTTGATGCTCAGCATAGGGCACACAGTCATCTAACACACAAAATCCATAATCCAGGTTTGGGTTAGACACACACATCATCGTGGTCGCCAAGACAAATCATCCTACTAGTAAACCTTACCGCGCGTATGAGTAGCTGCTGTCGCACCTTGCAGCATACTTTCAATGGAAGGAAGCTTGGGTTTATCCATAGCGGTGGTACCTTAGACTGGGTCGAGATTCAAAGCTGTCGAATGAAACGAGTTTGAGATCGCGTAACGATGGCGTTATGGTGTTGGGGTAGTTAAGCCGGTCAAAGCGCCAAGAGAACCAAAGAGTGCGTAAAAGAGAGAGAGAGAAGAAAAAGAAGAAGACGATAAGGAATGGAGATATAGATTCGTCACTCGAATGATGCTGGGAATACGATAGATAAGAAGAGAGAGAGAGAGAGAGAGAGTATGAAAAAAAAAGAAAGAGGAGTGGAAAAAAGGCAGCTCCTCCCTTTCAAAAAGTACAACAATTAGAACCATCAGCATTGCTGATCACTTGGTACCACCCATGTACCCTTTGAACAAAACAATCGGATGACCTATTATTCCTCCTCTCCCTCCTCCCTTCCTTTTTTTACCTTTACAAAGATCCTTCCGATAATACCATCATCTCCTATTCATTCATCTTGTAACAAATGCAATTGATATATTGGAAGAGTGGCAAGTAAATAGAATAGGAGTGCAATTGCAGCTCGGATATCATGCAATAACATGTACGGTCATTCATTTACAGGTGATGAATTATGCAATGTGATGATCATTACGAAAAAAGAGTCCTCTCTTGTCAACCTTATCCCAATGAACATTCTCGATCCCCCAATGGCTTCCAACCGGGACATCTCATCCGGATCCCGTACTTCCTTTCCCCAACCATGCATCTCATCATCCCCTATTTCCGATGGCCAATGTCGTTTTATATATCATGGCGTGTCGTCTATGTGTACGTATATATCATGCGGGCAATGTAAAGGGTTGTTGTGGGAGTATACATGTGTGAGTGAGTGTGTGAGTGCGTGTGTGTGTGTGTGCGTATGTGTGCGTGTTGAAGTCGATGGTCGTTGTTGTTTTGTGTTGTGAACTTAGTTGGCGTTGGCACCCTTTGCGCTACGAACAATCTCTGCAACGGTAAAGTGCTTGTTTTTGCTCAAAGGTCGGCATGCCTCGATACGGACAACATCGCCCAAACCACAGAGTTGGTTCTCGTCGTGTGCAAGGTAGTTCTTGTGCGATTTGATAGTCTAGGTACCCAATGAGGGAGCATGTAAACAAACGGAATAAAAGGCACAGTTGTCATGTTGGTAACATACCTTGAGAACGATAGGGTGCAACTTTGAGCGAGTGACCTTGACCTTGACAGTCTTTTGCATGGCATTGCCAACCACCATTCCAATAAAGTTCTGCCGCATGTTGAATGTGTGTACTTGACCAAGTGTGCAAGCCCAAAGAAAAAATCCAGAGCCGCTGTTAAAACCAGTAGCAGTGGCTGACGTATATACAAAATCAATCCACGTGACAGCGGAGAGAGAAGGGATGTTGTTGCATGGCAACTGTATGTGCACATACACACCACTCAACCAAATACCTATGATACACGCATCCATTCTTCATGATCAGCATGGCATATCCTATAATCCGCTCCTGCTATTATAAAATGACAATGAGCTATAGCGTAATTTCAAGCGTGGATGTAGTCAATGTTATAAAGCTAGACGCCTGAAAAGATTTGAATAGCAATAATTGATGATGCCACCATTTCCCTCTCTGATAATAAAGATGAGCCATAGCCTTGTAAATATGATCATTTTATATCAAGGCACAAGCCAATTTGGAGGTGTTGTGTAGAAATCTGGGGTACACTAACGACCACATTAATCCAGCCCAGTCTGTGACTTGATCATCCCTTCTTTCATCCACCTTTATCCGCACACATAATCTTTATCTCGCTTGTCATTGTCCATATCAACCATGAAAAGTACTATTTTACGACTAGCACGCTCCACCTCGGCTCCACCCCCTTTACCAAAGTTTTTCAAAGACACCAACATTTCCTTGGCCCATGTAAGTGTGCACCCCCATGAGCTTGCGATCGACCATGTCCCATTGCGTACGTTTAGCACTCACATGTATACACAACACAGTTTATGGTGCGAGGTCAGGTGATTTCTCTTTATCGTGATATTTTGAGATGCACAAAGGGTAAGTGGGATGTCGTTGTTTGCATGATAGAATCACTCATGCATGAGATGATGAACCAGGTCTTGATAAGCAAAGCGCAAGAGAGATTCGAGATTTTGCACGAGCAGACTTTGAGCGTTATCGAAATGAGAGGGATTTGGTAAGAAGTGAGGATCGACATGGGCATGTGTGAATGTCATGATACTGATGGGTTGCATTTATCTTTTAGGACAAGATCCGATCATTGCTGTCATCTGGCAAACAACAAATGCATTCTCTAAAGGCATCCGTTGACTTGGCCCACGCAAGCCGATAATTGTTTATATAATACACATTATTCCCCCCTCCCATCCCACCACCATCATCCATTGCGTTGCGTTGGCCAATAAATCCTTGCATACATTTGACGCCTGAGCTTGTTTCTTTCAAGAGCCATCACACACACACACAATACACGACATTTTCACCTTTAAAAGTATGCCGTATCCAGGGGTATACATACACTTGCCATCAACCTGGCTCATATGGATCAAAATGGGTATGCCTCAATATACGTAAAAGTATAGCAACATTCTTTTCCTAGTCGTGGATAAACGTGCAACCACACATGACCTGAAACAATAGAGAAAAAGTGATGTGACCTACAATTGTTATTGGCTCCCTGAGGATCATTGTTTAACACACAAACATAAAAGGTTTAGGTGAGGGATCACCAGTTTTCCTGTATTTGACATGTAACACAAATGTGGGGGGTGTGATAAGAGATGGGGTTGGCTATTGTTATGTACAGAGAACGATTTTTAATTGACATAGCAAAGAAAGAGTGGGAGATAAAAGAATGATGCAAGATGGGTAAGAAATGTTTTTAAAATGGGGTGTTGAGTTTTTTTGTGAAAGAGGATGATGGTTGTTGATGTTGTTGTATGGATGGCATGTATGGCTTGCTTCTTACTCGTCCTTTTTGCGTGACATAACCTCCATGCCATGCTTGAGAACACCAACACGCATACTGGTCAAGAGATTGCGAGCACCGTTAGAGTGGTTGTAAACGGCACCGTTGAACTGGGTGGTCATGTCCTTGCCGATACCATTGCGGATGTACTTTTCACCACCAGGATGGTTCTCGATAAAGTTCTCCATATCGTACAAGATACCTTCGATCAAAATCCATTTCTTGTTTTCATTGACAACAAGGTTTTGGAATTCGTCCCAGGTGAAAACGGGCAAATCTTCAAGACGAGTGCCATAGGTAAGCTTGCGCTTGATAGCAGCAATCTTCTTTTCTTGCATTTGGATCTGGCCCTTGGTCACTTCGTTGGAGGGGAATTGCTTCAAATCATAAGCGAGACCGGCAAATGAAAGCAACTTGATGAGCCACTTTGTGGGGTCGTATTGATAGTAAACAATGGCATTGCGATAATCTTGAGGGAATTCGTGGTGGAAGTTGTGGTATCCTTCACCCATGGTCACAAGAGCAGTGATCCAGTGGTCGCGTGGGGTGTGATGATCATCGAAGGAAGTCTCACCAAGGTAATGTGCCAAGCTGTTGACGCAAAACGTAGCATGGTGAACAAAGGTAAGACGGCACAAACCAGCATAGTAGAAACCACCCTAAAAAAAAGTTCAAAAGTTAGTCATCGGAGGTCTCATAAGAAAAAAAAAAAGATTTGCTATATACATACTCTGAAATCTCCCCAACCAAGACCAGCCACCAAGGTAGGCAAGAGGAAACCAAAAGCCAGGGCAAAGTAGGGGTAGTACTTGTGTTGGATGGCAACAACGGATTCAGCCTTAAGATCGGCAACATCGGCATGGCCAATACGGTTCTTTGGGCGGTTGACAAGCATCCATCCAAAGTGAGAAAAGAAGAAACCACGGTGAGCGCTATAGGGATCCTTGTCGGTATCGGTCCAGCGATGATGGGCACGATGGCCGCGAGACCACCAGTAAATGGAACCTTCAACAGCACCACTGCCTGCAAAGCAATAAAGCCATCGAAGAGGAAGGGTAGCTCGATAGGCACGATGGGCCCACAAACGATGATAACCTATTTGCGGAAAATTGTGATTAGTACCACGTTTTACTTTGGCCCCAAAACTGCGAGAACAATGGGAAATAACAATTACCAGCTGTGATACCGAGACCGGTAATAAAGTAATAGATAATGGACCAGATCATTGTCTTTTGCTGCAATTCAGTGGTAAATGCACCATACAAGCCGAGCAAAGGAACAGAGATCAAGAGAATGGATTGAGGCCAATTGACGTGCTTGTGCCAGTTCTCCCAAGTAGTAGGCTCATCAAAGAGTGGTGGCATCTTTGTCTTTTCAAGAGGAGGCTTTCGGTCCTCTGATTTTGTGTATGCGTAGATAAAAGTGTCGGTAGCCGTCATCCTCGTTATGTTGTGTTGTGTATAGGAGGAAGGAGGTGTGTCAGGGCAAAAGAGGGAAAGAGAAGGAAGAGGAGGAAATGTTTTTCTTTTTTTCTCTTGGTGTGGTGTTGCGGTATATAATCCAAAGCCTTTGAAACAAGATGTTGCTTTATATTGGATTGCGGAGCTATCGAGGTTTTTTTGTTGGCCACTTCCTTTGGGGCAGTGGGGCGGGATGCCATCCAATAGGAATGACGAGATTTTATCCTAGCAATCGTTTACAAGTCGTTTTGCGCCAAATGTCCCTCACAGCCAACAGGGGAAAAGATACAGCCTATCGGCATGTGTTATTGTGAATGCCGATTGTAGCCATTTACGGCCATATCGTGCTGACAAAACAACGCACAGCCAGCCCAAAGACGGTGGTATTCGATCTGCATTATACCCAATCTTTGGTCTCTTTGTTGACATTTTGTCATAGTTGTCGTCTACATGTGATAGATAAATCCCTTTCTCATTATGTCTCCCTTCTCAAAGCACGTTTTTCTTTTCCATGTGGATGGATGGTAAGGTTTTTTGTTTTCCATCAAACCCCTCATTTTGGTGTGTGTGCTCTGGGATCAGCCCACATTTCATAATCCTCTCTCACCCACTTTTTGTGTCTCCACTACATGAGCCCTGTTTCAGTCGATCCAACAACTTGCCAATAAGCTGCCACGCATAATGATGCACAAACAACCCACTTCCCCAGCTCCAATTGTTGGGCTGTTATCGATGCTTGTTTGCTACTTGGTTATCAATCTCATGTGAATGCTTTGCTGCCAATCCTTCCGCTGGTATGTGTCGCGGGGATTCACCTATACAACGTGTCAAGAAATGCTCGGCTTCTTTACATTTCCACATGAATCGATCCAAACACCATGTTGGGAATGGTTCATATGATGCCAAGCACTTTCTCCATTTGTACTCGCTGACTTTTGTAATATTCGCCACCATCACAATTTTGGCTGGGAAGGATGATCAACAACCCGATAATGATACATGATGTGGGTCATTCTCTAACGTATATCCCACGTGCTATAAGCACATGCGCTTTTAAAAGTAATTCCTTGTTCCCGTCAAATTGAATGCCACATCTTGGATGTAGTCATATTACATGATGTCGTTTGTTTGTTAGCTTGTCAACTTGACAATAATAAAGGGAGCATTCTTAGCCATAATGGTGGCGTAAACATTGAGAACAACTTGTAAATATCAATTGATAGGCAATGAGCTATGAATAAGCAGATCTGTGTAGTCGCATGCCTTGATGGCAGTTGACAGGTCAGGCGTATGCTATCGAGAGTAGTAATCTATGTCAGAGCTTTAGGGTTACACAAGTCTATTATATGAAGCTGGGTGTCACCATAAGCAATGGATGGTATTGGCTGTGAGAAGCTGCAGCCCGTGCGCTGCTACAACAATCATGCATGATATGGTGGATGTATAATTTGGCTATGTGGATTGAAAGCCACCATGCTCATGATACCTTTGCGATGATGAAACGTATCCACGCAATGGATTAGTGATGTTGCCATCGCGACACCCCTCCTTTTTTTGTCTTTGACCTATCCCCCCTGATGATGCTCATCACTCATTTGCAGGTTTTTCTCCCCTGGGTGGTAGTATTCCTCCCTGCACTTTTCTCGCATGTTTGGCGATCTGCATGCATGGGATGTGCATCTTTTGCAGTTACAGCCCCCCCTTTTTTCTTTTTCACCTACTACTTTTTTCTCATTCTTTCGCACCTCTTTTTCTCTACTTTTCTTCACCACCGTCAACAACAACAACAATAATGGATGCTCAAGTATCTGCTGTCAACCGTTTCCTTGGAACCACAACTGGTCGTGAAAAGCTATGTCGTCTTGTTCAATACTTTGCAAGATTCTACGCATTCTACTTGTGGCGCCAAGGAGCTCCCAAGGAAGTCATCCAACGTTGGGCTGATCTCAAGCAGCATATTGGCAATGGTCGTAAATTCTTTCGCTTGCTAAAGCCCATTGAATTTGTGCAAACAGCGATCCATATCAATGGTTCAGTCAAAGATGATATTCAACGTGTGACAACCATTGTCAAGCATCTCACCAACGCGCTCTACTACAGCTCTGAAGTGTTTGTCTTGGTATGTATGGGATCATTTTATCGTTATCGTGCTGTTGAGTTGACACAAGGATGGGGAATATAGACTACAGCAGTGGGTTTCTATCGACCTAAGGCTATTGACAAAATTACCAGCTTTGGTCAACGTTGTTGGTTTATCAGCTTGTTTTCATCCATCCTTGCCGACCTTTACAAGCTGCGACAGCTAAACGGACGTGCCCTCGAACTTGAAAGAGGCCTTAAAACACCTGAAGGAAGAAAAGATCCAGAGCTTCAATCCCAAGAAAAGATATTGACAAAGTGAGTAGTGGGATACTACATGATGCGGCAGCAGGATCAAAGTAACCTTGTTGTTGTTATTCTTGTTTCAGGGAGGTGAAAGCAGCCTATTTCCAACTATTGCAGGACGTGGTCGATATCATTATCCCAGCAGGCAACCTTCGTTGGCTCCCAGTGGATGAAGGCGTCATTGGCATTGCAGGGTATGATCATAATAGGGATGTGCTTAAAAACAACCAGGTGTTAATGTTGGATGCAAAATGTAGTATGATTACTGCTTGGACGGCCATGATGACACAATGGAGCAAGGTCAACCCTTGAGAGTGTCATAGTAATGGGGCAAGATTAGAAAAAGAGAAACGTCTATTGCTTCTTTGTTTGGTGCATACATAATGCATTGCCTTATCAAGGAAAGGTAGCCATAGATAGTACTGCATACACACGTATTACATAAAATGATGTTTGATAAGATACATAATAAGTGAATGAATATGTATGCTGGTCATCGATGAGGATCATTTATTGAATAGAAGACGCTACATCATTGCTATTGTTACAGTGGTATCTATGACCCTTGTCTCGCTGTCAATGCTGTTGCCCTCGTCTGATTCTGGAGAATGTTGCTTTTGATAAGAGTGTGCAGCACAGCTGTTGAAGCGGTTATGGCTGGCTTTTATGAACCATGATACATGGTCGAAAGAGTTGCCATGTCGACGGCAACAAGTACCAGCAAAGCTTGATTTGAGTTCCTGGTGGCATGGTTGACAGGGAGGATGTAATGTAAATGAATAAATCAGGATGCCTTGTGGTGTTGCTTGAAATGCAACTAGCAGATGGTGCTTTGTTGGATTGTGTTCATGGTCTTATCAAGTAGTCGCTTGTCGTGTAAAGATCATACCTAGTTACGTTGACATTAGGTTGCAGCATCATCATCCGCCCTGCTATTGTTACCTGGATACGATAAATCATTGCTAAAAGATGGATCCAGAAACGGCTTGTCTTTGTACTCCTTCACGTCACTCTCACCTTTCACCAACACATTCTTGACCAGGTGCAGCGCAATTGCTCATGTGCAACGCGATGTTATTGAAGAAGCTGTTGCTAATTGGTTCCGCCATGGTAGTTGCTCTCCAATGCTGGTGCTGCAGCATTCAATTCCTTTGTCAATGGACTGGATTAGGACGTACGGTGCTTGCATGATTGGGTGCCAAAAGCGAAAAGAAGAAAGCTATATGCCACGCATGATTCAGGTAACGACACCTTCTTAACATTGTAATCACGTGTAAGACCAATGACCTTTTTTTTATTATCTCCAAAAGGAAGCATCCATATTGATGGTGGTTATGAATATGATTGTGTTACTCTTCAGGTGAGATGGAAGTTTGGAGCAGACGCGTCTTACGATAGCAGCATCGGCACCACTGCTTACCCAGATGTGTAGGATTTGACGTTCGAATGTACAACCCACGACCGAAGCGCTTGAATACACAACGCCACGCGTCTTTTTTGTCACCAATCGCCATGCATCCTGAGTTGTGAAGCGTCGTTCATAGGCCATGGCTCTTGTCACTGATACGCCCAATGTCTTTTGTGGATGAGCATCACCAGCAGCAGCAGCGGTACTAATACGGCATGCATAATCAGTGATGGGACCCAACGTGGCATATTCAATTTCCATCTCGGTCAACAAATGTCGCACGCCAAACAATCGATCCATCAGCTCCACAGACAACACCTCGCTCACTAGACATCGACCTCCTGCATTGGGTGTACACATGACACGTCGTGCTGCTTCACCAAAATCGAATTGACCATGTCGACTTTTGGGATGAACATTGATATTGGCAGTGACAATCAACGACTTCTGTGGACAATTGTACAACGTATCTCTCAATTCAAGCAAGGACCCACATGCCATGTGGATGGACATATCCGAATGGAGCGGAATCCGCACATACAAGGGTGCTGCGGCTGCCATGGCAACCTCTCGACTGAATTTCGTCATCTTGCTGATCATCAAGCCATATCCATGGCTGTGGCTCTTGTTGTTGTTGAAGTGGATAATACCATTTGCTTTCTTCAAACCATGGCTTGTTCTCTTCCTCGCCTCTACCTCGACATGAATGGGTGATGCTGGTATCTTGTTGATGCAATAACGACGTACATGGTAAGCATGACGAGGAATTGGTGGTGGTGGGGTGCATCGATGTGGGGTTATGTGTTGTTATTGTAGTCATGGTATCACTTTTGAGGGGGACTGATAGTAGTGTATATATGATGCGATGTGATGTTTCTAATCTAATGTGAAAATAGAAACGTCTTGGGGGAGGAGGATGATAAAGAAGAAACACTAAAGGTGCGTCGTGAGGGCGCTTTGGATTCTTTTTATTGCCTTGAGACACTTAAGGTGTGGCACAGCACTATGACTACTACGTACTACGGAGAACGGCGATCACATGGATCTCGCTGTTGCTGCGGCAGAATGACTCACAATGAAGACATGACAAGTGACAAGATGTCATTGTGGTATACAACAACAACAGCGACAGAAATCAGTAATTGTGCTGCTGCATGCAACAACAATGCCCAACACCTGCTGCTCCAGTTTGCATTACAGCTGCTCCAAATGCACAGCAACGTACATACAATCATGCATATGCACTTGAGATAACATCGAATGTCCTATCTTTGTTCACTCATCCTAATATGGTGATACCAGCAGCAGCAGCAGCAAGCATACACCTCCTCAACGCGATACGTCGATAAGATGGATATACCTGTTACCGCCAAATCTTCAAAGAGCAGTTGGCTGAAACATTCAAAGATAACCTTTTAGACCAGGGGCTTGATAGTATGTACTATTATGGATATGGCGAGGAGAACAAGGAGAAGGAGGAGGAGGAGAAGGATGAGGGCATCAAGAGCATATATCATCATCTAATGTGACACAGGTTGATTTTGACAATTAGACAAACAAACAACAATTTTTCAATTGTGTGGTGCTACAAGATGCTCGTTTGGTGAATTCTCACATGCGTGCGTGGTGTATGCGATGATGATGAAGGTTGCACAAGAAGGGTGGATTGATTTTAAGAAGCTTCTGGCCAACCCACGGCCACCTTGTCAGCAACTTCCGCAATCCTTTGCAGCAAGGCGACTCTATATCACCCTGGGTGGTTTCAAATGCATGCGTAAGCAGTCTATTGAGTACCAGGGATGAGTAATGGAAGATGATGAATACGGCTCTACTATTCTATGAGGAGAAACAAGGAGAAGCAAAGCTTGCGTACACAATACGACGACGCCTAAGCCATGGGTGGATGATAATGGTGGTGATGATTTGCTTGTATACGTACGTTTTGGCGCTATACCGATACATACATGAGTCTCCTTGAATTGATGGCGAAAATGCAGCTGCTGCATTGGCAGCTTGTCTGTGGTGAGACGTCTCAGGATATTTTTACGATGGAAAAGAAAGTTAGCAATCCTCCTCCCTTCATGCTTCCTTTTTACTCCCCCATCTCCCTTATCCCTTTTACCCCGATCGCCTCCGGAATTAATGCATCCTCCCGTATACATACATTTCGTTCGACCATATTCTGGCATCTTACCCCGCTTCATTGTATGCATAATTCAAATCAGTTTAGAAGCCATGTGGATGATAGTATTAAACAGGCATATGGTCAGCTGATCGTGTTCTCTTCTCGCCTTTTGATCTACTATTCAAGGACATATCCATCTCGTTGTTTCTTCCTTCCTCTCTCTATAGCTTTCCTACCTCCCGAATGACCCCCAATGCTTGAATGTGAAAAATGTCAGTCATCGTGAACAGGGTGATTTACACGGACAAAGAGAGAGAGCGAGAAAGAAGGAATGAGGAGAACAATGGATCGGCCATTATGAGTCGATCCACGAGCGCCAAACCGTGAATAGACACCTTTAGCATTAGAGATAGATCCACCTACACCTTCACTCCTCCTCTCTTTAGATTGATAGAAAAAGAACATGTGTCTCATTAATCGCCACTAGGGTGTAAATGCCGAAAGCGATAAAATTATGCCGATTGTGTTAGTTTACAATAAGCACAATATGGCTAAGCAAATGATCGAGCACCTCACGTTTTCTTGGTCCGAAAAGTTTATTCTTGGCCTTGCTCCCTTTTGGTCCATTACATTGGCAAGCTGTTTTACCGATACATGACGATCGCCGAAACCATAATATTGGAAAGAAGAATTTCGTTTCATATGCATGATCCTCATTGTATTCTTCTGGTAAAGATGTATATTCTTGTTTGCTCAAGAGTAGTACTACTTTGAAGGGGGTTGCCAGGAGCAAGGAGAACCTACTATATTATCTACTACATGAGCCGCTTTGTTGATCTGCTATGACGCGCGCGCCCATAATGTGTAGGATGCTGAATGCAAATAATGCAAGCAACGGTTGAATGCACGGGGGGAGGATGATAGAAAGCAAGGGGAGGAGAAGAGAGGGGACGTATACACATACACTATTCAAAGAGTCCTAGAATGTTTGAGATTCATGCACATCCGGGTGCGCTTTTTGTACATGGACTTGTGAAAGTTTTGGGGCCAAGAAGCAAGAATCCTATATGCTGAACGCGCCTTTTCCAATACCGGTTTATTAAAAAACATGGATTGGCATTATTATGCCATGCATCAAGAATAGTACAAAGATTGTATTTTCTATTATCAAGGTGATGGTTCATGTGCTGCTGCTGCTGCCCTTGTTAATTCTCGATCTCCTTCATCATCATCATATGTAGCAAGCGGACATCCACTCTCTATCTCTCCTTTCCGATCAATTGACAGGAAAGATCATACGCGCCACGCAATTCAAAGAGCCAAGACCACCTCTTACATATCCTGATTTGGGAAAGGGAAATAAGGGCAAGGGTGAGTAAATCTTTTTCGTATAATGCAAAACCCAAAATATCAAATGTGTTGGCGAGAGAGAGAGAAATTGATAATTGACCCCCTTTCCCCCACACGCAAAGATAGCAAAGGTGATTGAAAGTGTGTGTGTGTGTGTGCGTGTGTTTATGGGTGTGAGCAAGAAAGAGAGAGCAAGGTCAGCTTAATCCCGATACAAGGGAACAAGTGGGATCACGCTCTAGTAGTAAAAATGCGGCTGAATGGGGTGCATCTCATATGTGTGTGATTCCTCATATGTCACACCAATGATGATCCTTGTCAACTCTTGTATATAAGGGCAAGAGTGTTTTGGTCCATCTTTTGATTATCACCAGCTCTCTTCTCTTCTTTCACTTTTTTTTCCTTCACACGCACACTCACACACACACACAACATGACTGAATCTTGTCAACAGATTCAACTGCCACCTCTTTCTTCTTTGATGTCATCTTCAGCTTCTGGTATGAGACATCGACAGCAACAACAACGTCATGTCCTTCCACTTCCCAACATAAGAGAACATGACCATCAGCCTGTGAGTATTTATCTTGTAACGTATGTACATTGCTATCTTGCTAACCTATCTTTTAGCTTCGAGTATTCAGCCCTGTCATCCTTTTCCATGACTATTCATGTACCTCTCCCATCAATCATCGAATTTCACAACCACCTACTACAACAACGCAGGTTCAACGTCCTGCTACTAAGCCTGTTCACTTGCACCCATACAACAGCAGCAACCCATACGCACAAATGAAAAAGTCCAAGATCAGCGAAATGCTTGAAGGTGATGGTAGCAGAATATGGCACGACACGGGACGAAAGGGAGCTTTTTGGAACGTGCTTGATCCCCATTTTCAACACCAACAACCACCATCATCGTCCATTACAACAACCCAACAACAAGGTGAACGTCCAGGTTTTCGCCATAGCAACCACAGCTCATCGCTTCCACTCACCCCACCTTCACATGATGGCTATCACTTTAAATCGGGTTACTTTGCCGATACGCCAGCTGACGATAATAGTTGCAGCAGCAGTAGCAGTAGCAGCAGCAATAGCAGTGCCGTTGGTGATGATCAAGCTGTTCAAGATCTTGGATCTCATGTTGTTGGTTTTCATGAATTTCCCACCGCCAGCACCAGCAGCACACAATGTTATCATCCACAACAGCATGTATCTGAACAAGTTGTAGCATCCAATGTTGATAATCGCAAGCGCCGTGGAAACCTACCTAAGCCAGTGACAGCCATTATGAAACGTTGGCTTGTGGAAAATTGCACCAATCCTTATCCCACCGAGGACGAAAAAGACTGGCTAAAGCAAGAAACGGGCTTGACCTTGAATCAAATTAGCAACTGGTTCATCAATGCGCGTCGTCGTATCTTGCCAATGATCCTTGCAAAGGCTGCTGCTCTTGAAGGTACACCCGTCATGCATCACAAGAAGCGACGTGGTAAGCCTCCATCGGCTATCACGGCTGCTCGTCGCAAAATGGCTAGCAAACGCACATGTCAAAAACTCTTCATGGATGATGATCATGGTAATGTATTCTTTATGCTTATTGCTATACCTATGAAAGGCCCCTCGTTATTGACATTTCATGATGATGTATGTAGATTGGTGGTTGTCTTCAACAACAACAACAGCCAAACGAGGCCTCAAGCGATCTTCTTCAGAGCAAGATGATGGATACGATTGTATGCGCCCATCCACTCGAGCCAGACATCATTAGGATGACCCTTTGGCTTGCCTTTCCTTTGTTTCCAGTAGATGTTGTAACCTTTTCACTCCCCCATTTTCTACCTGTTCTCATTCTTTTTTCTTTGTATGTGTGGATATCTATCATCTTTTAACCCTTTTCTCCCCTTTTCTTCTCCATCCATGTTGATAGCCCTGTACACTTTTTTGTCCAAATGTCATGTACTTTTTCTTTTACTTGTGTCCAAATGAACAAAGCATATCATTTCAACTGTCAGCCGACTTGTTGTGTATGTCACACGAAATCCCAATTGCCCATTCATAACATAATCGACCCAATCGTGGATGAGGATTTGCCTATTTTAATGAAAACAAGTGCCAGAGATGATGGTGTGAATGGAGAAAAGGGCATGTGAGAGAGAGAGAGAGTGTGTGTGTGTGTGTCAAGTCATCCCATCCGATAATCTCCAATGACCCTTGCCTCATATGGGAGTTTGCTTTTTACTTGCTCATTCAATTCAACATCCACCATACAACGCGCGTGGGGCGTAAAAAGTCTCCCAACAATATATTCTTTCCACGCGTATGCTCCTCATTCCTCGTCATTGCCTTACAACCATATGCACATTCACATGTATCTTTATTATTTATATATCTTTGGCGTCTTTACCCTGTGAGTAATGATGCTATGTACTAGCAGGTGCACAGCTGCATAAAATTTCTTTTCCCATGTGGGGTATTTTACCCAACAAACGGTTCATTGTCCTCCTCCACCTCCTCCTTCTTCATTCTTGTGGGTGTACTTTTGTGTGTGTACGTGCTGCGTGTGTGTGTGTGTGTGTGTGCATGTGCTGCCTTTTACATCATCCTTTATCCCTCCTGTCATCCTCCCTTTCTTCCCAATATGACATTCATTTCGGCATCCTCTTTGTCTTCCTCCTCCCCCTCTTTCTCCCCGTCCTCTTCTTCATTGCCCTCCCCTAACACTATCTCGGAACTCTCATCACACAACTCCACTGAACAACGGGCCAATGCTCATTCCCAACTTGAATCCAATGACGGTGCAAAGCATCGCGACAATCGAAAAGCATCGGCAATGCAACGGCTTTTGAGAAGCAAGCACTGGGTGCTTACTCCACCAGACACAGATCGTTTCCGCTTTTGTTTCAAAGAGCCAACAACTTGTTCCTCAGATGTGCCAGATGATAGTGCGCCTATTGAATCAGCAGCAGCAGCAAAAACAAAGACAACTCGTATCGTATCTTACAAGGTGGATCGAGTAGCAGCATCGCGTGAACACAACAAACCCGAAAAGGATACACCTATAAAGTTTGAGGACATTGATGTCGCACCAACCTCTGCAGACTCAAACAGCAGCAGCAGCACTCTCTTGGGCCATTGCATAGTACTCAACCTTGCCTTTGAAAAACGGATCATAGCACGATACACGCTTGATAATTGGATCACTTTTACGGATACGGATGCAACGCATGTTGAATCAGTGGTTGATGATAAATACGATCGCTTTTCGTTTACAATACCTGTGCAAGAAGATTTCTCGGCTGATGATGAGGATGATCATCACAACGAACTTGACATTCAATTGGCTTTGTGTTATTGCGTTGATCATGTTGAACATTGGGACAATAATGGCGGCGAGAACTACCATATCAAGGTGGTCCATTCTATCACTGTGGTGCATGAAGACAACAAGAAGGATCATCAAGAGGATGAGGAAGAGCAAGAGCAGCCTGTGATGTGGATGCAAAAGACTTCAGCATTGGCCAATGATACGCATATCAGCCCATGGACAACATCTCGTTTCTGGATCCCTGGATACATGCGACATAGCCAGATGACATTTGCACGAGACAATTACGACATTGAGTTTCTACCACCAACCAAACTGCCGGAGCAGGAACAAGATGAGGAGGATGAGAAGTTAACAACACCAGTGGATGGCGATATCGCCGAGCAACAACAAGGATTGCCTAGCAACGATCACCATGACGAAGTAAAAAGTCGAAAATAGTCATACCATGTAAAAGTATATCCATCATCATTCAATATATACAACGTTGCTTACTGTATTCCATTATCAATATCATGTTTTGGATTGGATCATATGGTTGGTGGAGGGTTTATAGAGGACCAGGGCCATCTTTGTGTGGGATCAATGCATCCAAAGGGAACTCGTACGATGCATAATCTAATCGTGGCAACATCCACGCGACCCAAATGTTTTGATGACAGACCAAAATGTCTATTCATGTGAGCTTTTCCTGCTTGGCTGTGTGTGTGTGAGAAAGAAAAACAAAGGCTTCCATGACAGTTTTACTCAAACATGAAATAACACGTCAACAACCATGTTGTTATGCTTGTCGGCTTAGCCGTTGGCTTTTGTGTGGCATTGGCACAGCAGCAGCATCGCCATGGTGACACACCACCACCCGTTGCGCCCATCATTTCGGACGTGTTGCCAGACAAAAGATTTTAGATGCATTATTTTGTTATCCTCATCGCCCATCGATAAGGGACCATCCATTTGGATCAGGCGTATGTGTGTGTGTGTGTGTGTGTGTGTATGTGTGGAGAAGCGAAGTTTGTATGTGTCCCATCAATCCTGAGCAAAACCAGAAACACTAAAATACATTTTGATTCACATGACCAGTTTTATGTACAACCATCTCAAAAAATAGAAGAGGGGTATGTGAGCGAGAACACTCACAGGTTTAAAAATAGGCAAAGAACAAGAAAGGCAACAAGGTGCGTTGCCTTTGTTTGTTCTGATGGGGTCAAATAATAAAAAGTATATGAAGAATGAATGGATGAAATGAAATGGAAGGGGTTGTGTGTGTGTGTTTGCAGAGAGATGTATGCTAATGGTATATGATGTGGGGGTGATTTTTGTAGAAAGGTGTGTACGAATGTAAAAGGGGGGAGAGAGAGAGTTGGTGAGAGGGAGGATGTGTGTGTGTGTGTGTGTGTGTGTGTATCTATACACTGTACAATGGGGATAGAGATCATTCTATTATATCCTTGCCAAGTTCGCGTAATAGCCGATGATGTCGGAGGCATGGTCAGGGCTATTGCTTGCAGAAGCAGCAAAGTCGTAAAGGTGTGTGCGTTGTTCTGCTTGTTTCCAAGGAAGCACATGCAGCGATAGCCGAGTTGTCTCGTGACTAAATAGAGCCGTATTAAAATAGGCGAGCACTTGATGGAGGTCTGTGGCTGTGTGTTGTAACAAGGGTTCCAAATATTCGCCATTCATGATATCGAACAAGTTGATGAGATGTCGTACCACGTATCGATCGATCTCGGCAAGAATTTGGTGGCCATATTCAACGAGACATGCATGTTCAACGTGATCATCATCATTGCTGACACTATCACAATGGCTAAGAACAAGCCTACGCACGTAAAGCTCAATGGCGGGTCGACCCAGCTTATCGCCAAGCTCATCCCACATGATGGGTAATCGACCGCCCACATGGGCTTGAATGGCACCAAATATTTGGGCACGCAAGATATCAAGGTCCATGACATCGCTTGATGATATTGCTGATAATGGATGTTGGTCGGGTGCTGTGGCAATTAAGGTTGGGTCGTCGTCGTCATTGTTACTATTACTGCTGCCATGGACCGAGATTTCAATATGGTCTCGCATTTGTTGCGCAATGTAGTCATAGCATGCTGATTTGATGGTATCAAGATGATCAAATTGCCAATGCGTGGCAATCAATTGTGCAAAACGATCCACTTGAACGAGCGTGTTTGATGATGTTGACGCATCCGAATTGCCGTGGTGGTCGCTATTGTCAGCATGATGGATGTGATAAAAGTCAACGCGGTATCCGCTTGCTGGTCTAGATGATGATGATGATGCTGTTGAATCGTCGATAGGGTGTGCTGCTGATGTGCATACAACGGCTACCACAGTGACGAAGAAAAGCAGTAATTTCATTCTTCGGCGTGAAAGGAAGAAAGAAGAAAAAAATGTAACTTTTGTAAAGCGGAGAGTAGGAAAGCAGGAAAGATGAGAACTGGTGTGTTCTTTTTATGTTTGATTCGGAGTTGCACAAAGTGGGCTAGCAAGATCGACGTAAGAGAACACAAAAAACCATAAAGGTTTTGTATGGTTATTTTTGTGCCAAGCCCACTTTATCGGGTCATGACGTTTTCATTGTGGCTCAATGGATGCGTAGCATCATCATCATCATCATCTCGACGTATAGAATGGATCATGTTATCGTGCACCGCCATCATTTGCTATTTTTGTGATCGTGGTAATGGTTACAAAACTTGCTTGGAAGTTTAGCAAAAATGGATTTGACATGTTCCTGGGTTGGGCTCGACCTTTTTGCGTTTCCCTGGTGTGAGCTTACATTTGGCTCAAAAGTATAGCTCCCCTTGTCTTCCCCCAATCCGTTACCCCCGACATTTGCAATCCGAGCCAATCTTTCTCCCCAATCCCAGTGCACACACACGATCAAGCCTTGCACACACTCACGCACACACACACATACATCTCAAACGACATGCATATTCCCCCTTAGATTGCACATTGCATTCACAAAAAAGGCTGTACGTGAGGATTTCTTAGTATAAGCGTTATGATGCCATTCCATCATTTGATTTTGCAAGATTTGGGTATCATCGTGTCGCTGTGTAAAATCATGAAATTGAATGGCGGGTTCCAGGCATCCCATCTCATTGTCTACACTGCGCCTCTATACTTGCATGCTTGTATCCAAAATCTCGAACTTTTTTTTTCTCGTCATGTGTGTGCGTATGTGCAAGCTGATACCAGTTCCGTCAAGATTGCAGTAGTAGTTGACCCCTTTTTTTACCCCCTCCTCTCTATTCCACCTATCACATCACCATTCAACGGCCATGAATTGAAGCTTTTTAAGACTCACATGCAGCCACACTATGCA
Organism: Lichtheimia ornata; assembly: GCF_029851405.1. Classification (NCBI taxonomy): domain Eukaryota; kingdom Fungi; phylum Mucoromycota; class Mucoromycetes; order Mucorales; family Lichtheimiaceae; genus Lichtheimia; species Lichtheimia ornata. The sequence continues at coordinate 139,750 of NW_026695387.1, forward strand.
AAGCATTGATATTTGTTGTACTCTTTTCTTAGGACACAACGTCGTGGATGGTTGCACAGGTGGGCTGATGAGAGGTACGATATGGCAAAGGTATGCTCTTTTACCGACAATGCGGAGAACCAAAGAAAGGGTCAAGGTTACCGACGATGGATAAGCATCTTGGAATTCATACGCGTAAACCCGCCATACACCAACCCCTTCAGACAACGAAAACAAGGCATACTCATTTCTCCTTATATGCATCTACTTGACCCCCTTTGTATTCATGCAGATGAGTTTGACTTTGAGAAGGAATGCACGATAGTCAACGACACGGTGTAACCGCTAGGGGGGACCGAATAGATACGACAACGGAAGATGGGTCATGGATAACGACCCAAAGAAAAGGATGCTACAAAGCCATTGCATGGCCAATGCTGTTGCTTATCATGTACACAACAACAAGGTATCTTGTAATAATCCAAATAGAGACTTCCTTTTGCCATTACCCTCATCACTTGATCTTGAATGATGATGTCTCACCTGCCATTTTCCTTTCCCGCCAAGAGGAAAGTTCTTTGAGGCACACACACACAGACGTGTTTTTGTAAAAAGAAGCATTGCTTTTATTGTATCACCTGCACAGCCTTGGTATTGGAAGCATATGCTTCTTCATGCTTATCTGAAAATGGCATAGATTGTAGAAACCAAGAACAACAATTCCCGCTTCGCTTATCGAAAAAGCCCATCAGTCAGCAATTAAGAAAAGGCTGCTGGTGCTGATGCAAAGCCAAGGCTTCAGCAGCAACCAACCATCCCATATACTTACAAGAAAGCTATTCTGGGTAACAACATCTCTTCCACGCCCATAATTTGATTGTTGCACACATACAACAAACCCGCAAATTGGATCTAAAACACTCGGGTATCAAAGAAGTCTGTAATGTGTAAGCTCACCAATAAGGCCGTTGGTGGTTAAACGGGCGGGGACTTTGTCTATGCATACACACCCTTCATGGATATAAAGAACATGCCTTAAAAGGGCAAAATTGACCTGAATGTCCCATTTCTAGCAAGCCACGCGTACCGCGTAAATCACTCATCCAATGTCGAAAAATAGGATTTTCTTTGTCTTTTGACGCTTGGCATCTCCCTCATAGAGCGGCAATTTATGTGAATCCTTACATTTGGGCGACTGGGCTTTTTGCTGCTGCAGCAGGAGCGACACCCTATAGCTCCGTTTTATTTCATGTGATGGTGTTTTGCTGTGCTGGGTAAAAGGCTGCTGCATTGAAACAATGATTTACAGGAAGCAATGGTTTCATGCGTGCCTATTTTTACTGCTCAATGGCACGATGAAACAACGGGATGTCTTGATCTGCTGGGTGCATGTTTCGCACAATCGACATTATTGGAAAAAGGGCATGCAGCAACTTTTCACAAAAAGCTGATCAGCCATTGACAAGACATGGCGGTGACATAATACAACACGCCAAACAATGAATGCTATCGTGCAGTAATTTGCATACATAAATTGAGGCATCCATCATGATGGCGCCCTAACAGTGGTGGTAGTGCAATTGTTAAATGGTGATCGAATTACCTTTATCATCATTTGCATTAACACGTGTATGTAGACCTATATTTTGTGTGATGCAAATAAGGCAATTTGTTTATTCAAGGATACAAATACTAGATAAAGTGTTGAATGTAAGTATGCATGCATGCATGATGGATGAATGATGAACAAAGAGGTATTATTGCTTGAAGAAGAATGGGCGGAGTTGGTACAATAGGATCCATTTGTGGGTGGG
>NW_026695387.1:141942-173713 GCF_029851405.1 Lichtheimia ornata
GTGGGTGGGTGGTAGGTAGCCATGGACAAGTAGGGCAGCCCCGTGCAACATCCCTCTTCTATACACACATTAATACGAGATGGTATGTAACGACACACGATATCGCATCGAGAACGAGTGGATGAATCAGCAGATGAATGGATGGATTCGATATCGAGATGGATGGATGGATCTGGATCAACTCATGTACCGACCTTGTTGGATGTATTGTGTATGTGTTACAGCAAGGTTCCTTTAAGCGTCAAGTCGAGGTTGGTCGCGTTGTCCTTATCAACCACGGTGCTGACAGCAACAAGATTGCCGTCATTGTCGACATTGTTGACCACAAGCGTGTAAGTGCTATACAGAAGAAGAACCCCTCCTCCACAGCACAATGCATAACCGAATGAATATACATACATGGTAGGCTCTCGTTGATGGCCCCACCACTGGTGTCGCTCGTCAAGCTCTTGCCTTCGACCGTATGATTTTGACCAACATTGTCGTCAAGGGTTTGCCTCGTAACGCCGGCCAGACTACTCTCAAGAAGTACTTGGAAAAGGAAGAGGTTATGGCCAAGTGGAGCAAGAGCGCTTGGGCCCAAAAGCTTGCTACTCGTCAAACCCGTACCTCCTTGTCTGATTTCGATCGTTTCAAGGTTGCCAAGCTCAAGAACCAGGTAAGCATAAGGGAGGATATGGATAAAGATGTAGATGGGTGGAGTATTGACGTTTTGGTATCATTAGCGCCGCTTTGCTGTCAACTCTGCTGTTGCCCAAGCTGTCAAGACTGCTTAAGTTCAACAATATCCATCATCTTGCATCTTGTAATAAACCGTGATCAAACAACATTCCCCAATGTGTGTAAAGATACTCTACTGGATAGTAGGATAGGATATGGATTGTGGAGATGTGTGTGTGTGGGTGTGTGTGACGTATCCATGTCAAATTCATGCGTTGATTTTCAAGTGCTCTCTCTTTGACTTCTCTCTTTCTTTGAATGCATCGTTTTTCACGCTTCTTATCCCAATATCGTCACCCACTCCCCACACCATGTTACTTGACGCGATCCCACTCAACAAACTCTATTGCAAGTACTGTCAGCAATGACATGGGTCGTCTACGCGTTGAAGAAGAAAAATACACGACCGATCTAAGCTCACCATTCCCTCCTCGCATTCAACAAAGCTTATCCAATTTGGTTAACGAGACAGTAAACACCTTCAGCAATGCGCACATGATGGTCTCTGAAACACAGGGCAAACTCTTACATCAACTCACCCAGCTTGTCAATGCAAGACGCGTCTTGGAAATCGGCACCTTTACTGGTTATTCAACGTTGGCTATGGCGTCAGCGCTGCCAGACAACGACACAACGGCTACTGTAATATCACTGGATCGCAACGAGCAAGCTCAAGCCATTGCACAGAAGTATGTTCAGGACGCACAACTTGAAAACAAGGTAGACTTTCGACTTGGCAAGGCATTGGACCTGTAAGCATTATAGTGGTGGTGGAGGAGAGGTTGGTCTTATCAACGATCATCTTACATGCTTATTCACATTAGACTTCAAAACTTGGTACAAGAAGCCCCATCCAGGCAATTTGATCTTATCTTCTTGGGTATGTTGTGATCATGGATAACGAGTGGATTTCCCCAAGTTTGACATTGGTTGGGATGGTAGATGCCAACAAGAGTGGATACATCCCCTATTTTGATTATATCATGGATCATGACATGCTGGCGGATCGAGGTATCATGATTGCAGACAATGGTATGTGTATTATAGAGATTAAGGGGGACTCTGCAATTCATGTCCTGTAAGTTTTATTCTTTGGCCAGGTACATCGTGTGGCAGGGTACGGTGAAGCGTCTATTGAAGCATCCAAGAACATCCTCAACACGGCAAAAAAGGCTCACAGATTCAACCAACATGTGTTATCCGATCCAAGAGTACAAGTGGTGGTGCTCCCTATCTTTGATGGAGTTTCTATTATTCGAAAGCGGTGAATGCGTTTGCAAGTTGAGCGGCTATGCACGTCGTGGATCTCTGCTACTACCAATGAAAGTGTGGAACAATGACATCCCTAGCACCAAAACAATGACACCTGCTGGATTTGACAATGACCTATTCTCCTCCGTCTCCTCCCCGCTTGTACTTTTGCAATGATAGTTTTATAATGGAACCAACAAATTAAAGTGCTCTTTGTGGGTTATCTGATTCGAATGCGTCCATCACTTTGTTTCTCTATAAACGATGTTTCATTGATCACATAGTTACCATGAACGCTTCAATCGGCATGAATGTGATCACATCTGATAACAAGATCAATGCACTGCGCCCTTCACGGATGTCTCAACTCAACCAATTCTACGTTTTTTCCACAACCCTCAATACGATGTGCGATCTTGTTTAAGAGCAATCCAACTTACATTCCCTAGTAATCGGATGGTGGAGGATTGTATCCATGGAAACCGGAATGGGACAACCGATGAATCAGTTTTAGCGTAGTCCCACAACCTTGTCAACGATCTGATAAGCATGCATTATACTTTGGATTCCAAATTCCATATATGGATAAAAACATCCTTTCAAGGAAACATTTGCCAAGAATATAGCGTGGGATAGTTACATGCATTAACCACGATCCTCATTGTATTTAAACAGCCAACCTTTGTCAACCTTCGTTATCAATACACGCCGTTAGCAGCAGCAGCAACACACTTCCATCATGACCACAACAGGATCGTATCATAGCAAGAAGAGCACCTACAAGTACACAGCCGACTTTAGCTCCCCATTCCCTCCAAAGATCAAGCAATACATGGATGAGCTTCGTCAATACACGATTGACAACGTTGCCTGGTCTATCATGATGGTCAGCGAAACACAAGCCAAGCTGTTGAATCAATTCGTTGGTTTGGTCAATGCAAAGCGCGTCCTTGAAATAGGCACATTCACAGGATACTCAGCTATGGCTCAGGCAGCAGCGTTGCCATCGGATGGTAAATTGATCGCTTTGGATGTGGATAAAGACACAATGGATATTGCACGTCGTTTCCTCGATAAGGCACAGCTCTTGGATAAGGTAGACCTTATACTTGGTCCTGCTGCAGAGAGGTAATAAGCTATCATGATGAAAAGCATAAAAGGATATCAACAACTAATATCGGGTGTGATTCATTGTAGCATTAAAAACCTCATCAAAGAGGATCCCAAGCAAAAGTTTGATTTCATTTTTATGGATGCCGACAAGAGCGCTTATATCACTTATTACAATCTCATTATGGACAACGATCTCCTTTCGGATCACGGTGCAATCATTTGCGATAATGGTAAATGTTTAAAGTGAGTACAGGGTGTTGCCATGGCAACTCATATATCTATTTGGCAGTCTTGCGTCAAGGCAAAGTGATCCGTGCTGCAGGCTATGAAGAAGGAACCATCCCAGAGTCCGATCCCGATCATAAGGATGCCATGGCTGTGCACGTGTTTAATGAACATGTGTCAAAAGACACTAGGGTTCAAGCGGTCATTTTGCCTTTTGGTGATGGTATGACCATTATACGCAAGGCTTAAACTCATTCTCCTTTCAAAGCAAAGCCAAAAATCACGTTGAAATAAATAGTATTTATACAACCTCCCTTTAATCATTGAGTAGATGATAATGACTTGATACAACAAGGATAATCAATGGTGATGTGGTGGGGGCGGTACTACAGCCAACGAAGCCATAAGCATTGCACTTGGGTATTGAGAATGGATATGCAGCTATAGAGGAGCCGACACACTAAAGAAATGGCTGTGATTGATAACGTTCATCAAACCCCCGAAGAACCGATAGCATCTCATCCTTACTCAATCCTGCATCATGCATGGCGCGAATAAGCAAGGCTTGTTTCTCCATGTCCTGTGATCTGACAAACCCCACAAAAAGCTGCTGTTGTTGTAGTAATACATCCATTGTACGTCGCATGTTTTCATTTGATTGATGCATCAACTGTGCAAAGCCTGGTGGGATGTCGTTGGCAACAGCTGTTGAACCCGATTCATTGGTGTTATTTTCGATAGGATGGCCACTGATAGCATTGTCGGTGGATTCGTGTTGTTTGCTGGATGATGATGATGATGAGGGATCTTGTTGCTTTGTAACCGAGGATGCTGAGTCCACAAGAGTGGATGATTGAGATTCAGCACCTTCAGCATGTAAGGATGATGATCTTTGCCAATAAGAAGATGGAATAGGTCCTGATGCTGATGTTGTTGTAGTCATTGTGGTGGTGGTGCTATGTTGCCTTGTGAACATGGCGGTAGTAGTAGTTGGCTGTGAAGAACCTTCATCACAAGAAGAGGTTGCTGGCTTGGTATGTTCAAAGGGTTGAATCTCGTAATAATAAGGGAAGATTGCCTTGACAGCTTTGGGATCGTCTGGATCAGCTATAAAGATCAATCCATTAGCAAAAGGAAACTTTAATATCGCTCACTCACGTGATTACCCTTGTCCCTCGCTTGGGCTACATCATATTTCTCTGACCATGAATGGAGCATGTTCCTCACAGTTTGGTAGTGGTACTTTAATCCTTCCTTTGCCATCATCTCTTGAACTTCACGCGCAAGGCTAGGCCGAGAAAGTCCTTCTGGATTGCTGCTTGGTTTGCTGCGAGCGGGTGCATGACGATAGCGATGGAGATTCCCTGGCGTCTTGAACCACGACAGCAAGACCTGATCACGCGTAGCTATAGCCGATGGCCAGCATGAGGTTGTTGAATTCGAGCGTTGCATTGGTGCCGGAAGAGGTGCGTGTGTTTATACGCGTCGTGTGGTGGTGGGCAAAGGCAAACAAATATACGTCACCAGATCGTGTTGAGCATTTGACATCCATTAGTAGGCACATGCATTGCCACTTATGATCACGTGTTTTCAAGCAAAGAAGGAGAGATATCAGTGAAGCGCGCTCCCAATGACCAGATTGTGTACAATGCAGCACAGCGGACAATGACCAATGACCACGATATGATGATGATCCTGTACTACAATGAAGGAGAGGATGATTGTCAACAACAAGGACATGCACATGCGCGAGCTGTTTCATAGAAAACATTCAACTTGGTTACACCAGCATAATAAAAGATCCATTGGCTTATCTTCACAATGGCTGTTTCCCCTTCATATATGTCTACATTGCTGGTCATATCGATACAACAAGCAAGTGCAATCCATTTCAGCTCATCGTTACCACCCTTACATATGGAGCAACAGCTGCATGAAGTGCGTCAACAATACACCATCCATCAGTTGGTAGTTCTCTAATACAGAAGTTATGGTTTGCTACTGTTGTGACGTGCATATAGAATAAAAAGTTATAGCCTTTATTCCATAAGCTGATGAGAGTAATATCCTACTATTTTAAAGGAAGTATTTGCAAGCAGGGCACTTTTTGCATTCTGCAAGAGCAGTGGATCTCAGGGATGCACAAGGACTTTCGTCACTTTTAAGGAATTTCAATCCACTTTTATCTTCGGGATGAGCTTTTTTGTAAGCCTGGAACTTGTCATATACTGCCTGTGTCTCTTTGAGTATGTCAGGTTGGTACTTTTCCATGTTCTTTAGAAATTCAGGAGATGCACGAGGCTTGAGATAAGTAGCAATTATCGACATAATGGTGGACGAGGCGCATCGTTGTAGTTGGGATATAGCACTGCTAGCTTGTTTACAACCGCACAAACAAAATTGGCCAGCACCCAAAGTAGTCGGCACGGAAACTGTTCCTCCACTACATTCGGGATTTGTTCTGGGTTGGATTGCTTCAACGCAGAGTTCGGTGGAAAATGTCAAGTAATGTGCTTCTTCACAGTATCCACTTTTGCCGCACACTAGATCTGGTTTTTACAGATGATTAATAAGAGTTTCCATGTTCATGGATATGATACTTACGAGCACAACAACCCCTCTCGTCGCTAAGCGCTGAACCTTTGCACTGTTGACCACGGCCAGCGCATTGATGTTGATCTAGAACGGGTGCTCAACTGTAAGGACTCGTCTTTATAAAACCGAGAACGACTTGGAAACGAACAAAAAAGAGAAACAAGCTTATAAGCATACAGTTTCTCATCTTGATGAAGCTAATGGAGTGAATGAAATCAACAAACGCAATCATTTACCATAACGCTTATATACCTTTGACCATGCTAATAAAAAGATGATAGTAGGGAGGATGTAAGAATTGTGCTTTTGCATGAAAACGCCATTCTAAGCAGAATGTTCCTCTCTCCTCGTTCTCTACACGGTGTCGGTATATCAGTGAAGAAGCTGCAAGCAGACAGCAGATCTTGAGATGCAAGGGGCCAGAGACCAGAGGGATGAAAAGAAGGATCTTTGTTCTGCTATTTTATGAACTCACGAGTAAAGAGATATGGGTTCCCTGCCTCAATATCGAGCCCTCATCACCGTTTGCTTCCAAAGAAGTGACCATAGCTGCCATCATGTAACGTACATAATATAGGGAGGTACGCATGCATGCAAGGGATCAAGAAAGCTATTCAACGCCCATTGGGCTCAAGTTTGTAAACAAGGTCATCGTGCATGTAATTGCTCTTGGAACAACCAACACATTTATTACAAAAGGAGGAACAACTACAACTACAACTACATGCCGCTCACGTGATTACGCGACGTTTTGTACCGGTTGCCACTCTTTCTTGAACTCAATGAAGACACCTCATCAGGAATTTGCTCTGGATTGCTACTTGGTTGGGTGCAAGCGGCTGCATGGCAACAGCGATTGAGATAGCCTGGCACGACAACAAGTCTTGTTTCCGCTTAGCTATTCGTTGCCATTGGCCTGCAACATGTTGAATTAGAACGCTGCATTGGCACTGTGGAAGGGAGTATGTATGTTTATACGCTTCGTGGATGGCGAGCAAGGGAAAACAAATACGCCAGTGTACTAAAAGGTGTGCTGACGTCCATTAGATGATCGCATTTACCGGTTATGGTCACGTGTTTGGCAACAAAGCCCAAGGGATATCAGATGGCTCGATTGGAATCGCCGTTTGGAGCGCGCTATCCATGCACAATGCAACCACGATTAGACAACCTTGTGCTACAATGAAGAAGGGGATACTTGTCCATAAGGATGATATGCACTTCGGCTCATGCATACACAGGCGCGCTGTTCCGGAGAAAACACTCTAGCTTTGTTACACCATCACATCTTGACGACAATAAAAGGTCCATTGACGATGTTCTCTCATCATTGGTTTTTTTTCAATCACATCTCGTTTCCATGTCTGAACACAGCAGCTCCTATCAAAGCAAAGCAAGCACGACCCGATACACATCCGATTTCAGCTCACCATTCCCATCGCATGTCGAGCAACAGCTACATGAAGTGCGTGAATACACCATCCATCAATTTGAGAACTCGCGTATGATGATCAGCGAGACTCAAGCCAAGTTGTTGAATCAACTCATCAAATTGGTTCATGCTAAGCGCGTTCTGGAAATTGGCACCTATACTGGTTACTCCGCTATCGCTCAAGCAGCTGCTTTGCCGCCTAATGGAAAAATGATCACTTTGGACATCAATGAAGCTACTCAAGCAATTGCTCGGCGCTATCTTGAAAAGGCAAAGCTTTTAGACAAGGTGAAATTACAACTAGGACCAGCTGCTGACAGGTAAATGCAAAGATGGTAAACAAACATGGATAGTCAATTGATAAAAGGGGGTGATAGTATACGAGCCATGATCGACAACAAGAAGACTCCAGCTGAGAAATTTGATTTCATCTTTATGGATGCTGACAAGGATGCCTACATCACTTACTACAACCTTATTATGGATCATGACCTCCTTTCGGATGATGGGTTGATTGTTTGCGATAACGGTAAGTAAACATTGACTGGTGTGTTTCATCCATCGGCTCATCATTTCTTTTTTGTGTTACAGTTTTACGCCAAGGCAATGTGGTCCGTGCTGCTGGTTATGAAGAGGGCACCATCACCGGTCGAGGTCCAGATGCCGAATCTCACGCTAAAGCTGTCCATGAATTCAATCAACATGTCGCCAAGGATACCCGTGTTCAAGCTGTCATTTTACCCCTCTACGATGGCATGACATTGATCCGTAAAGCTTAAATTTCCTAAGCACACGACGACAACGACGATATCGATGATCTCGATAGAGCTTTCTTGCTTGATCACGTGTTTACAATAAATACCACCTTCTTGGCAATCTTTAATGAAACATGAATCCTTCTATGCCAAGACGGCTGTAAAAGACCGATTTGACTCCATCTCGATCACATCCTTGTAAGAACATTTCTTTAGCGGGATGGCAACCGTACTTTCCTATTTCAGTAAACATGTATGCATCTAGACTAACATAGAGTGCAGCACTCGTGACATAGTGCCATTAGCTCATTCCTCATCTTTGGCTATAGCTCTTTTACAATAAACATTACTTGAATACGATTCAATTGATGAATGATTTATACAGGGGGGATGAGATAAATAGATAACAGTACAAGGTATAACAACGAGGTGTGATGGGTGGGTGGTGATGACAGCAAAAGGAGGGGGAGTAGATGGGATGTCGGATAATGAGCATTATGTCAAAGAACAATTTACATACGCATGCTGGGCTCTTAGTGGGTGGTCGTATGATTATGGGTGTCTGAATTCGGTAATACAGTAGTAGTAGTCGTAGTAGCAGTAGGGGTTGTTGGGGTACTTTGATCTTGCTGTTGTTCTTCATGACGATCCACAGCATCATAAGCCGGAGGAGGTTGTGCTGGTAAGGGTGGTTGCGTAGGTGGTGATGATGGTGATGGTGAAGAAGAAGATGCCTCAAGATACGATGGTGGCAATATTCGTTGTTGATCCGTTACATCCATCTCACGCATAGACTCCAATGGATGACGATCATCATCACACTGTAAATCAGGTCCCATATCCAATACCACATCATGCGTTGCTGCTCCATAACTTGGTAACGTATCACCACCCGTCATCCCACGAGCAATGACCTCAGCTTCTGGATCAATCTGCACTGCTTCGATAACCAAGCTAATACTCCAATTGTTGAGAGGAGGTGGTAGATGCAAGTCTCTTGCAGTATCATAATCACGTAATCGCCGATAATCCCATCGCACTTGATGTGGTCGATCCAATTCTGAAAGATCCTTTAGACATTGTTGAAGATGCTCTTGGAACTACAACAGCAATATTAGATCAAGCCTTTATCATCACCTTCATCATTGCCACACTCACATTGTTAATCTTGATGTAATGTATACTACGTCTTCGTGTCGTCCAATAGGCGAGAATAGCGGGAGCCACCAAGATCAACAATGGATACCACATGGATATTTCAAGGCCTCGGGCAACTATTGAAAACGCTGCAGTGGCAATGACGAACCCAATGGCCGACATGAACATGTACGTGTCTGGATAAATATTGGGGTATTCTTTTCGTACGAGTTGTCGCAAGGTGAGCATGTGCGAATCGAATTGGTCTTTGGGTAGCTTTTGGAGATGGCAAATGTGAGTCATTCAGGGCAAGTTGTTGTAGTAGTAGTAGCCAAAAGAATAGAAACGTACATATTCGGCAAGTTGGGGATATGACTCGTAAGGAGCAATGACCAGTCTTGACGGTCTGTACCGATGAATAACCAGTGCGAAAACCGCCAAGGGCATGATAAAGGGGACAATAAAGCGGAAAAGAGAGAGAGAGAGAGGAAGAAAGCAAAATGCAGTTTGCCGAAGAGCTCGGCCCAGTTATGGTTACGGTGTCGGATTTAAGATGGCGCTCAAAAGCAGTAGCTTCCCATTGTCTGTGTGAATAAGCATGCTCATTGGCTTATATCGCTTTGACTCTGTGGAATATTCTACATTCCATCTAAAAGGGCCCATGCTTTTGACACATGGCGGAAAAATACCACGTAGCATATAGCATATATAGTTTCCATGGCAATTGCCATGGCAACCAGCCTATGTCATCATCTCTCGAGTCATGACGACCTTACTACTACTACCACTACTATCATTGAAAAAGTCTGGTACCCGCACATTCGGAGTGGAATTATCATTTTCATTTGAATAAAGAGAGAGATTGGGATCTCGCAGACGGGAACGCGTAAGAAACGATAGAGTGACACGGTAACTCACGAACTAAATGTCCGCTTAAAAACATTTCCGATTTGGTGTTCAACACCTAAAGATCCTCAGCATCGTGCCCGCTTGCGGACCTTGTCGCTGATGCATCTACTTGACAACTTGTGGTTTTCTCAATGACGGGGCTTTCATATCGATTCATGATTGTTTAAACATCATCTACGCTTGCATGTGTATATAGGGTTCGATAAAAAAGATCTTTGTTTCAATGAAACACGATGCACTACATCGAGTGTACGAGAAATTTTTTTACCAAAGCAATCCCTTGGCATCAGCCGTGAAAGTATTCGGGGAAGAAAGTTCTCAGTCAGGGGTTGTGTGTGTGTGTATGGGTATGTGAGAAGGAAAACTGAGAACATAGTTAACGCAAGTGCATGCGACCATAGAACAGGTCGTTGTCACCGCTATGGATGCTATTGACAGTTGCCTGATGAACGTGAGTGTTCATTTATCAAAAAGGAGTAGTATATCAAAAGAAACTAATTGCACAAACTGGTTATCTTTATATTATCATCCATGATACCCAATATTGTTTTCTCCTCCTCCTCCTGCTACTGCTGCTGCTGCTGCTGCTGTTGGCTGCTGCTAGTCGATGCCCTCCTATCTTTGAACACAAAGCCCCTAACATCCAGCGACGGTCTCTATGCTCACTCTCTAAGCGGGCATTAGCGGTATAGCATTTCGTTTGTGTTGAGAAAAAAAAAGATGTGGTTTCCCCCTAGATGATGAAGCAGACTCCGTGGGTTGTTGAGAGAAAGAGAGAGAGTAGGAGACCTTTTCACTTGCACGTCGTTTGTCTCTTTCATTCTCTTTCACTCTTTCTCCTCTTTTAATCCATACGTATTTAATCAACATCAAAAGCCATGGCGGCTGCCGTTTTATTATTACTAATTGCCGCCATCATCTTCCCATCATGTATCCATGCAGGTACAGTGGATCAATGCCCAAAGCTCCAAAACATTATACTCACTTACGATAGAGCCAGCAGCACCTGATGTGAGCAGCAATAGCAGTAGCAGAGCATCCTTGCCTGTATGGGCCATTGCCATCATTGTGGTCTTTTTTGTGGCTGTTTCAGCAGTGTTAGGCACCTTCTTTTTTAAAAGAAGGCTTCGATTGGGGAGAACATCATCATCCACAGCACAAGAAAAAATGTCATCGACACCTCCTCATCCTTCACCACCGCGTGATGAAAGTACTCTTGCTTCACACATTGATATCGAGAAACCTTCATCGTCATACAAGGAGATTTGTATATCATTGCCCTATCCACCCCAGTCGACATTTCTCTTTTCAGATAAGCTTGAGCTGGGGTCGAACGATGATGCTGCCGCTTTGTACCAGAAATACATGAATAGCAGCGATGCTGGTGTGACACCAAATCCTGGCAACGGTAAACGTGCATCCGTTGCTGCCACGCTCAAAAACACCTTACGTCAATCATTGCGTCTTCAAAAGAGCAACAAGACTCCTTTGAGTCATGTTGCTTTTGATCCACCACCTTCCGCAACAGGAAAGCAATCATCTAGTGAACATCAACAACCAAACAACAACGCACGTCGTTTGTCCACGCGACGCTCTCTTTCCATCAAGAAAAAATCGACCACAACACTTTCTCCAGACTCGAAACTCGAATGCTCCAACATCTCTTGTTCATCGCCCGTCTTTAGTGAGAATGACCAGTCTACGCTACAATCCAAGAGTCGATCTATGGATAGTGACCATGTCGTCGCCGTAGCTGAAAGTCGACCCATTGTGCCTAGAATATCCGATCAGTATGAGCGACCCACCGCGTTACCAGCATCTCCTCCTCTTCCTCCTTCTCCTTGTCATTACTCAACCCCTGCATCGCCGCATTCGTCAACAACGCCATCGACAGCCTTGGGAGATGCTGAAAAGGAGGGAGCCACTGCTGAACTAACAGCTCACCAAGTGATTCAGTATGCGTCAGTACGTACCAAGCATCGAGCTGATCAACGCAAGAGTGCTTTGGATTGTTTTGCGTCATCATCATCACAACCACCACCCTTGCAGCAGGAAAATCCATTCGCTTCTATCCATGATAATAATCGTCCTCATGATACCATTTCTCGACGACAACGTGAAAACAAAAAGAGCATGGATGGCCTATTTGGATCGGATATGCATCGGGATATGAGTGAGCCACCACCGCATTCTCAGCCACAGTCAACAGCAGCAGCCACTACAATGAGAGAACGTGATACAACAACCACCACTGCTACTATGCCCATTGATCCATCACTTGATGCTAAATGTGAATTACCCGATGATGATGATATTCAACCCAACCATAATGCAACGACAACAGACTTGCCAGATATTCCACAATGTCGAGTATCGGCTGAATTGAGTGCCATGAACATATTCACAGAGAGCTATTCATCCGATTCGAGTCAAGAAGAGGAGGAGGAGGATCCTATGCCAACCCATTACAAAGACGACAAGAAGCAACCACTGGATGACACAAAACAATCATCAGCCGCCAACAATCCCACGACCACCACCGATAAGGGGACGACAACGCCTCCAGTAAGAGAGAGTTTGCCACGCAATGGCAGTGTGCAGGACATTATTCATTGGTGGCAGAAAGAATCTTCTCTTCGAAGCAGCAATAGTGAGCAATCAATCAGCTCTACCACGCAAAAACAACAAGCGCCATCCTCTTCTCTATCACAATCAACCAACAACAATGACACAGCCACTACCACTGCTGGTGCTAAGCCAACACCTTCAGCTTCAGAGCCATCATCTACCATACGTTCCAATCGAAACAGCATTCTTGGCACACCACGGCCCACACCACCCGCCTCCATGCGTATTGTAAGTGTTTGTTTGCTACTTTTATAGGAAAGGAAAATGATGACTTATGTGTTTCCATGGATACAGGGAAATCATGCTGCGACAGGAACAACCTCACCACGTGCCAGCTTGGGTAGTTTATCGCGTACATCAGCCGCTGAGCGAATGAAGATTCTTGCCAATAGCAGTATTAGCAGCAATACAAGCCATGTGGATTCACTACGTAAAAAGTTGCAAACTACAGCATGGCCGACAACAACAACATCAGCATCTGGCAACAGCCCTACGCATAGCAACAATAGCAGTGCCAATAGCAGTTTACGTTGTGACCCCCCACCAGCAGGTCTTGTGTCCTTGTCTGCAAGAGCTCAGCAATCCTATCGTCCAGCAATGCCATTCATGGGTGAAGAAGATTTTGAAGCACCTGTACCCACCGCATCATTTTCATCATCCACTGTACGCACCATGATCCCTGCAGATGAATACATTGGCCCTGGTGGTGGCGCTTCCATTGTGGATAATCCTCCTGCTGGTGGTGGTGGTAGTAGCAACAATGGATCCTTTAGTCGAAGCAATCCCATCAATCAACGGCAGCAGCAACAAGCTAAACCTGTTCCACCTACATCATCCAAGCCAAATCCTACTAGTAGCAGTGTACGATCCTCATCACCTACAAAAGAAACGACACAAAAAGAGGCTGCACCATCACCATCACCCAAACGAGAAAATACACAACAAGCGTATACTACAATGCGTGGTGGAAAACGAACACGAGGATCTATCCCTTGGTTACCTGAATCAGCAGCAGCAACAGCAACAACTTCTACCAACACCGACAAAAAGACACCAGCACAAAAGGAACGTGATCGTTATCTCAAGTCGTTGAAATAATCCCCCTTTTCTTGATTACACACTCTTGTCATTACATTTCCCTCTCCATTCAAGATAATATAATATAGTTGGTATACGAGGCCCAGCCTCTGTACGTTTTATTTTCTCGCACACTTGATCATGACTTATTTGGGAGCAAAGGGGCATTTGGGAGCACCCGAGGTGGCATCATTGTTGCCATTGTCCTTGCGGTTCTTTGCCATTTGACGCATCAATTGAGAGGGGTCATAAAAGGTTTCAAGCTGAACAATAATATGAGATCATACTGCATGCATGCATCCCTCCACCCCCACCCCGCTTTATCCATCACACACACACACACACACACACACACTTACCGATTCAATCTCAAACTTTTCATTGACCTTGGCCACGGTAACGCCAAATGTTTCAACCACCTCGTTGGTGGCGGTAGCTTCCAACTTTTCACCATTGCCAAGGTTCACAGACAAATCACCTACCATCGTACCCCAGTGGCTAAAATTGAAAGGTATATCAGTTGGGTCGTCCTATACATACACCACTATTACTACTACTATACGTACCGCCATTTGAAGGCCACAGTGGGTGGACCACTATAAACTTCAAGGACTTCCCAAGAAAAGGTACGCAAGGCGCGCTTAAAGAGCTTGTGCGACTCACTGAAATCGGCTTCGCTGGCCTTGTACAATTCGGTATCACCAATGAGGGCATTGTAAGTGCCGATCTATCGGGCCGTCGTCGTCGTCAGTGTCCACAAAACATTGAAGCATTACACCACACTCCAAATAAAGCATGGATGCGATTGGTAATCAAAGAAAGAGATAATAACAACAACAACCTACCTCAAGCATCTCATCCACCGTATGCCATTCACCGCCATTGACACTGAAACGATACTTTTCTTGGTTGATAGTACGGATCTGGTCGGCACGCAACTTGTAGGACATTTCCTTTTCCCAATTCTAGAAAAGATTGTAATAAGCTTATCATCCATCCTCTTCATTCCTTCAAGGAGATGCATACCTTGACAAGATTGGATACGAGCCATGACAATGAACCCTCTTCATGTTCAACGGATTTTTCTAGTAACACGCCACGTCCTATAAGTTATCATGGTCCAAGGCGAAGATAACAACCAAACTTTTTACCTTTTTCATAAGCTTCATTCACCTTTTTGTAATCGGGAACACGCTTATAACGCCATTCATGCTCGGTGTCCTTGAGCACAGCATTGGGGTCAGTCATAAAATCTGGGAGGTCTGCAGCCATGATGATGAAAAGTGTGTGTAAGAGTAGGGGGGATGGAGAAGAAAGAAAGGTAAAGGTGCCAAGCAGCTGGGTGACCTGCTGCTTATAAAGCTTTGGATGTCGGTTGGCCAACGAGTTATCAGACGATTTGCTGCCCAATGTGATTATTTGCCTGTACCACCCTACCTTATAATTCATTCTCCTTGACAAACTTTTGACATGGTATGTTTTTCATATTCAAACTTTAAAGTGATATAGATTTTATATATATACACCGAGCTGCGTTCGTGCGGGGGCTACTATTACTACTAATACATCACATGTTACTGCATACACAGCCCTGTTGCTTGCCTGAAAATCAAACATTGCCCACCAGCGCCTCACTGTCAATGTATCACACTGTTCACATAGCTCGTTGTACAAACACAGGGATTCGGGTGTCTGTAGCGGAGACGATTGTGCATAGCGTGGTTGTGATAGAGTGGGGCGCCTTTTTGTCTTGCTGGGCTTTTTCAGGACACCCAATGGTAACATCCCAATTTATGGAAAGCCGATGCATGTGCGCGCGTGGCACAAAAGGGCAAAAAAAAAGTTTATTCATGTATGTTTCTCGGACATCAACAATCACTTTTTACATGGGCCAAAGCTTTTCAACATGAGTGAGTGAGTGAGTGCGTGCGTATGTATGCGTCGAGACTCCTTATGGAACGTCATGATGAAAATGGGACTTACTTTATAGATTCTGGAAAAGGCTTCGTGGCCACCACTACTAATCGTTAAAAGGAAAGAAATTTAATGCGGGGATTAGGTTTTGATGAGGAAAGAGAGCTTGCGATCAACGACTACTACAGGTGGATTCTCTATCTGCTGGTGATGTGCGCTGGGTAACAAAGCATGTACCATGTTTCCATCCTGGAAAGTTTTCATGTGATACAATCCGGAGGTAGACAGCGAAGTGAGGATGTAAATGGCATAAAGTGAGTGGGTGTACGTGCGTACATACATACTTGCACACAAAAGATCGAGACCACCCGCTTTTTACAATGCCGAGTTGCTGGTTCTGCAGCAGCAGCTATTCCCCCGATTCGGGATACATTGTCATGGAATAATAGGGTAGATGCATGGATGATGAGCAGTAATAGTAGTATGTAGTAAGGGACGCTGCTTTGGTTTTGTGGAGGTGAGTGGTTTTCATATGGATGGTACAAGTACAGAATTTCTTTGACCCAGGTACTCTCTCTCTTCCTCTCTCTCTCTTTCACCCCCACCACCCAACCCACCTCTCTTTCTTTTGTGGCTCTTACAATGGGCAAAAAAGTATTCAAACCAGCTGTATCCGACATTGATGCTGGCACCCATCACGAACGTCTCTATGATAAAGCTCTTCACCCATGGCGTGCAAAGTTACGACGCTCATTGATCCCACTGGTTCGGGCAGAGACTCCACACTTGGCTACCATGCAGGTGAGTGTGAACGACACCACCCCATCGACTTGGACATCATCTTTCAAGATCCCAAACTCCTAATGCCGTCCACTTTAGCGACTCGTACGAACACCTCTTCTCGATCAGTACTTTTTGTGGACAGCCAACCTCGGCACTCATACGTTTTTCATGGTCTCGCTTCCTATCCTTGTATGGTTTGATACAATGTCCATGGCAAAAAGGTAAAAAGAAGAATTGTATGCAGGGAGCCGATATCCACTAACATAGGGCATGGATCGTTCATGTAGTGTTGCATGCATGACAGCTTTTGGCGTCTTTTTATCTGGTTTTGTAAAGGTAAGGGCTTACAGATCACATAATCTAAAGGATGGGGAGCATTACCATGATCTTCGAGGGAATGAGGACTCAACTACTTTTATATGGGGATCTCCCATCTCTAGGACTTTATGTGCCTTCCTCGCCCTCTTTCACCACCCGTACATCGGTTGAGCATGTCCAAATCAACATCCCTTGAATATGGTTTTCCATCGACGCATTCGACAAATTCAATCTCCGTTGCTCTCTTTGTCGTGGCTGTGACATGTGAAAGTGTGAGCCCTGAAGCACGCGCCCTCATCAAGTTGGGTGCTATTGTTTATGCAGGAAGCGTTGTCATGGGTCGTATTTATTGTGGCATGCATACCTTCACAGGTAAACCTTGGAAAAGAACGCTTGATCCAGTCAACTTATATATATGTTGTCGGTGATAGATGTTGTGGGTGGTTCCATTCTTGCCTATATCTTGTATTGGTTCCAGTGGACATTCAAAGACCAATTCGACGGTTTATTTACTGCAGAGACAATCATCCCTAGTAAGTGCATACTATCATTGGATATGGAATGGAACTCTAATGGGGTGTCATCATATAGCGTTGATTGCAGCAGCAATATGCCTTGCCTTGGTGGGATTACAGTACGTAAATCAACATGTGGATGGATGCTCTATCAGATGACTTATATACAATCACAAATAGTCCAGACCCCATTGAGAGATGCCCATGCTTTGAGGATAGGTAAGGGAGGGGGAGGAAATGGGTGTGGTTGAACTTGTTCAGGATCACTGATGTTTCTCGTACAGTGTTTGTTTTATGGGTGTTCTTGTTGGCGTCTTCCCTGGTGGATGGCTTTGCGCACATTCAGATTATTGCACGATGGGACAACAAACTTTGGCCTTGGTTCATTCCTCAGCACCTATAGCAGTCGCTATTGTTCTTGCAAAATTGGTTCTTGGTAAGAAAGGATGAGAGGCTCGCTATCTTACATGCGATTGATCCGAAATCTAAATAGGCGTGGCAAGCTTATTCCTTTGGCGCATTGCATGCAAAAGAGTGTGCTATTTTATCCTTCCACCCATCTATCGTGCATTCAACCTACCTCATAGAAAGTTTGAAATTGGTGCCAGGTAAATGTTACAGCTTCATCATCCTCATTCTTCATCTTCACCACGACCCACTCACCTTTTGTATACGTAGAGCCTATAAAAGTTTAAACCGAGAAAGCATTCATCCTATTCCCTCCGTGCTGGATTTGCATGATTTGTCGGTCAAGCATGCTGAGCATGTAGGTATTCAATCCTCGATTGATTTGCATGAAAAGAGAGCATACGACAAGGTCCAATATCGTGGTGCCAATGCGGATGGAGAAGAAGGTGGCTGTGCTGGTGGCAACTGCAACGAACGTGGTGGTCGACACACGAAGGATGTATATGATCCAACAACCGAACTTGTAGCAGAAGATGCACCCTTACGCTACGACGTGGATATTGTTACAAAGTTGATTGTATATGCAGGTACGACAACGATCATCGTATGTCGAATAACAAAGATGCATGACATGACTGACGTTTATCCTCTTAGGCATCGGATGTCTTGCTGTATTTGGTGTACCTTTGATGTTCCAATTTTGTGGTCTCAGCAGTTGAGTAATTTACACTTTATATCCCTTCACGTACTTTAATCTAGATATCCCCTTATCTCTCCGCTGTTTGTTGTATCCTCACACACACACACACTTTAATGAACAATGTCTTGCCCTTTTCCAGCGATGAATGCAGTAGTGAATGATATTGTATACGTGGACTTGTTGAATATACAGGAGCTGGGGGGGAAGTTGTTAAACGAACATTGGTATTGAAAGCATGGGAAATCAGTAACAGTGAAAAGAAAGCAATATGGGGGAATGCAATAGTGGAGTTGGGGTATCAATCACGCATTGGCAATATGACAACGATTGGAGCAGAAGCGGAAAAGCAATGGAATATTGGCTGTACCAAACAACTCTTGCCATACGATCAATTCGACGCTAGGTTTGTTGAACGGCTTTTCACACTTGTAACATCGACTCATGGGTGTTACTGAACGTAGGCGTTCCTGAAGCTCATAAGGTAGAAATTGACAATCCATATTGGATGATGATGATGATGGTGGCGCTGAGAGCAAGTGTCGACTTGTTATCTCCACAAGGCTAGGAATCGTGCTCATGACATGGCGTGGATCCACGGGTGAAGTAGGATGCACAAAGGGGTTCGGAGAATGACATAGAATTGTGAGCTTTGGAAGCTTCAATACCTCGGCTGGAAGATAGGGCTATGTATGGACAAGGGTGTAAGATGAAAAGTACCACGGTGACATTCAAGTTGTAACTTTACCAATTGATTGTTCCCCACAGATAGCTCCACCAGATTTTGTAATAAACCAATTTCATGAGGCAATTGAGTAAGCTGGTTGTGTCCTAGTAGTAGAATAACGTGTTGTCAGTTTTCTCGTATCCCCCTTTCCTAACCTCTCCCCCAACCCCTCCTTTGTACGCACGTAAACTCAGCACCGACAAGTTCTTTAGGGAAAAAAGATAGGATGGTAATTGAGTGAGGGTGTTTCCATAGAGGAATAGCTTGAGTGATGAATTCTTAATCCTGTCTTTGCGAAGTACAGTGACATGCTTGAGTTCGGTGATTTCATCCGGTACCTCGGTCAATCCCAAATGACTAAGAAAAGAACCCAATCAGCATCATCCATACAACAGCCTCTATCATACGATACACATGTTGAAAGATGGATACCTTAAATCCACATAGTCTTCACCATTATCGATAGCAGCATCAATCACTCGTCGTACACGCTCTTGTTGAACACTTTTGCTTATCACTTGATCATCATCCACATTCATGCGTCGTCGTTGATGCTGTTCGGGCGACTCTGGTAATCGACCCCTTTTACGTCTGGTCGCTTTTGATGGATAAAACACTCCTCCCTCCTCGTCTTCTTCATCATCATCATCCACAGACATGGCTCTTCGAGGTGGAGAGGGGAAACAACGATGACATGATTGGGGTAAATAATCTTCATCTTCGGAGCTATCCGTGTCGAGCCAATCTACGCTATTGGTTTCTGATATTGGTTGGTATCGGTGGTTGTGGTTGTGGTTGTGGTGTTGCTGTTGTGTCAAGATAGTCATGGCGGTGGTGGTGGGAAGGGAGTCATTGTCGGAATCTTGTTCTTGGGAATTGTTGGGCGTAACAAGGCCATAATCAAATAGAGCAGTAGAACCACCCAAAGTCATGGGAGATTAGGAAAAGAGAGGAAAAGAAAGAGAAAAAGAGAGAAAACCAGCGAGAACCATGGTCGAGCTCTAGTTAACATGCAACCACTTTTTTCACCCGTTATTGCACCCACCCACACCCACACACATAAATCTCCCAGGTCAAAAACTCAGCCCTCATCCCATTAGCATGAGAGCCCCCCATTATTCCCTCTCTCCTTACAAAGCATTGTTATTCATGCTGTCCTACCATCCTTCCTTCCTTTTAACATGTACATTTTTTATATGATTGATCCATTTGTAAAATATAAGCTAAAAGAAACGGATAAATGCAAGGAAAGAAAGGGTTCTAACAAAAAGGGAGGGAGGGAAAGAGAAGGTATATTTCTAAGGGCAAGTTTTTTTATATCCTTTTTCCTTGATCGATGATTTCGCACCAATATCCACAAGTGTATCAACCCATTTTTTTATATCACAGGATGCGTATGTAGAGTAGAAAGGTGCTTGGCCTGGTAGGTGCCTCCTCCTTTTTACTTCTTCTTGCCAAAAGTCAAGGGCTCACCAATGTTCTTGCCTCTAAGCTTGACACCCAAAGCACGCTCGAGCTTACCCAAGACCTGTTGGTTGGGAATGGCCTTACCAGACTCGTATTCGTTCACCTAAAACAGACACACATGTTTAGATCCCTCTTCCCTTGTATGTTGTTATATAAACATACCACTTGAGGCTTCTCGTTGATACGTTGAGCAAGATCCTTTTGAGTGAAGCTCTTTTCCATACGAGCCTTGGCAATCACACGACCCACAGAGACATCCACCTTGGGAGGAGGAGCAACATCATTTTCACGATCGAGCTTGGCGATACGTTGATGATCACGGTTGGCATGGCCAGCGTTGGTAATAGTCTTCTTCTCGGTGTTGATAGAAGCACCAGCCTAGAAGATACCATCAATATCACAGGCGCCATTGAACCCTATATACACACACACACACAAAACTTACTCTTCTTGCTGCGTTCAGATCGCTCTCGTTACGAGACACCTTGGCGCGATCAGCGTTGCGCTTGCGAATAACAGTAACGGAATCCCAGTCTGATCGAGGAAAACGGTGTGTGAGTTTATGTGATGGGAGGATGAAGAGACGGCATCAGCTTACCAGACATGTTGAAAAGAAAAAGTGAGTGTAAAAGTAGCGTAGAAAGAAAAAGAAATTGATGGGCGTTGCGGGATAGGCGATTTATTTGCCACTTTGTGACAAATCAAGCTCAGAGGTATTCCACCAATCGCTGCGAGAAAACGTTCATCTGACGTTGTCGTTCGCCTTGAAGGGAGATCACGAATCGTATCAAAGAATAGATTTCCTCTTAAGATAGAGAGAATCCATTTGTCATCCATTGCCTCCCCTCTCAACAATTTCATATCATTGGTAACACATTCGACGGCGGCCCGTGTCTTACTACTGTGGATCATGGCGCAGCAACCCCTGATAATAGCAACGGGCCGCATCCTATCCGACGACATCATCAAATGTGCAACTGGCAACATGATGGATTGCTGATCATATCAACGAATGATTGATTTGAGTTATTGTATCATTGTTTACTCGACAATGTCATACAAAGCGCCACAACAACAGCGTTCCTTTCTCGGTAATATCCTAAACGTGGTAACCATCCATCCTCAGCTACATTTATTATGCGTTGTTACTAGGCACCATAGTAGCCATACGTTGCTTCTGCGAGAGCTTTGGTGGGCCGTTACGTTGATGGATCAAAGGCTTCATAATGTGTTGTGCACGTACCAACCCATGAATGCCATTCTAATACCTCATTGCACCACTACGGGTCGAAAGAAAAAGTAATCTAGAGATTCAAATGTTTTATTGTGAAGACATTAAATAAGACCAAGTGTATCACATTTGACTTCTGATCAAGTAAGAATATGTTGTGCTGGTAATTGCACCTCCTTTCGTGCATGTGTAGTATGTGATAGGTTGATTTGAATTGAAATGAAGATAATTACAGCATGCAAGCAAGCAAAGATCCAATGTGTATCACTACATTCACCAACTTGGTGGAGAGATATAGTGCTGCGCCTCTTCAAAGTGACACCATTAAGCATCGCGATGCCGCAGCACGATGTAAACGCGCGGGGTTGCTATCGATCGGCCAAAATCTTCCCGAGATTATTGTTATTTATATGCATACCTTTCCTTCTTTCACCCTTATCCTCCCCCACACTAAAAACAATGCCACTTGAAACATTCACGCTTTATCCAACTCAAAAACATAATCGACCACCAGCACCATCCAAAATCTCACTCCATGGCTTAGACCTTCTCAGTGCTCCAATTCAAATCCACAACCATCGTTTTTATCATTGTCCAAAGGATAACTCTATAGCTGAGGTGATCGACAAGCTGAAAGCGTCCTTAGCTGAAGCGCTTGAACTCTATCCAACAGTGGCAGGCTTGGTGACCGTTGACGACAAGGGAGATGCATACATTGCTACTACTGATGTTCCTGGCACACCATTCTTGATCGAGAAAAGAGATACACCTTTTGATGGGAAGGATTCTGAAGACCTGTCACCTCGCACTGAACAAATTCTAGCACCTGGATCAAGTAGTTTTGCTGTCAAAATCACAGAGGTTAGTATTGATGATAGCTTTCACAAACCATGATTGATGATGATGAACCTCCTCCTACCTCGCATCCTCTAGTTTTCTTGTGGTACCATTGTCGTTGCCTCCTCATTGCATCATCAAGTGGCTGATCTACGTGGATTCCTTGACTTTCTTGAAGTATGGGCCATGATTGCTCGTGATGAAGATATCAATGAATCAAGATTACCGGATGATTGGACACGCACTCCAGGTCGATTCTTTCAAGGATTGAATGATGATGATGATGACGATGATCATTCATCGCCACCGCCACCACCACCTTTTGGACTTCTTGATACACCCGCCACGGGACCACCCGCTTACTTGCTTGTACCATCCAAAGTAACACGATGGGAATTGACGCGTGAATCCATGGCTCAAATGAAAAAGGACCTCTCGCCACCTCCACAGAGTGATAGCTGGATCTCGACAGGGGATGCGTTATCGGCATTACTGAGTGGTGCTGTGGCACGAGCACGTGAACAAGCCAAGGTGCCTCGTCTAGAAGGTCGATCGAGCGAAGCATCAGGTGTAGAAAAGATCGCCATGGCAGCCGATGGGCGTGATCGGTGTCCTGATCGCACCATGGCAGGTGGAAAGTACTTTGGCAACTTTAACAATCTGTGGAGCGTCTCCATTCCAAGAACAGACTTGTTGACACCCACAAGTGAAGCATCAGGTCGTGTTGCTCTTGCTGTACGTCAAGGTTTACAAGCTGCATTGGCACCCAAAGCTGTCGCCGATCGCATTGCGTTCTTTGAGAATCCAACAAACACGCATCCTGCAGGTCGTATCGTTTGGTCTGCTGATATCATCTTGACAAATTGGTGTCGTTTTGATCTCAAGGGACCTGAGTTTGGTAAGTTGCAGGAGGAGGAAGAAGAGGATCATTGCCCAAATTAGCTTGTTGCTTACCTGTTGCCTAGATCTGGGTTGGGGCAAGCCCTTCATGACAACGGATGGTAGTGGAAGCGTTTTTCCTCCAGGATATAGCTTAATGACCCAAGATTATGACTCTGGCAATGTCGTCATACTGCTGACGGTGGAACATGATGCTGTGGAAGCTCTCAAGTCAGATCCATTGCTCACTCGTTATGCGACACCACTCGTCTAAATCAAGAAGGGCCACATGATTTCATTTGCATGTTACTTTGAATGGAGATTGATCTGCTCTCATATACCATCTTGTAATAATACCTGCAATTAAAGTGCTCTTGTCGATCTGTCAATCCATAGGGTATTTACGCTATTGGTCGTGGTTGATCACTCTGGAATTTTCTTACCAATCAGGGAAAAAGGGGGTTTTTGTGTTCATCATGATCTGGAAAGAAAACTAGGAACACGCAAAAGCCACGTGCTTACTGCAGAATATCGTCATCGTGGATGCAAGGTGTGTGAGTGTGTGTGGGAGTAAAAACGTGTCATATGCATATCAAACTTTCTCTCTCGGATGCTAATAGAGAGAAAGAGATGCTTTCACGCGCGCGTGTGCGGACGTGTAGTGCGTCCTTTTTTTATCCCATGATCACCTGGGGGTGACAAAGCAATGATTGAAGGATGTACGTAAGTAATGCAATGTATTATCGGATCAAATGTGCAGCTGCACAGTGCTGCGAGCAATAGCTAGTTGCATGGGCAAAGCTAATCCTCACAAATATAGATAAGGTCATGAGAACAATCTCGATCACAAATGGCAGCACATCAAGTACTACGTACGATTACTTGATGCCCCGCCGTTTAACTCATTCTCAGCGATTGGTGTATTCAGGCATAAATTTGCCGCGATGACTAAGTATTCTGTATGAGTATGTACAAGAAAGAGAGAGATCATGTTGGATTCTTGTATGACCAGCAATAGGAGCAGCAGCACATAGCACAACACACTACTTACACCACCACAGCATGCAGCTGAGCTCGAATCGGAAAGTGGCCGTGCATAAGCAGTGTTGTGCGTCTTTTTGCCAAGGTTCCCTAATCAAGTGGATGATATTGTCCCTCACTCAAAATGCGTTGGCTTATCCCCACACACGCACACATTAAAGCCCATCACCTCCCCCCACATACCTTTCCACAGGTTTCAGAAAAATGGGAAATGACACCATGCACGTAGATGAACCGCTCGGCCCGATTACATATTGATTTTGTGGATGGCTATGTTTTAGAATGAGATTGAAATGGGAGCATTAGTGGCCTGATGGTCCAGCGGAAAGGTAATGCTGGTGGTTGGAAGGCATCAGCGGGAAATAAGAAATACGCCCAGGGAAAAAAATAACCATATGCAATGTCTCAAATCCGCTTTGCTAGAAATAGCCATGCTGCATCCAATGTAATGAGAAGGGGTCATGGGAGTATGAGACATTAGGCGCTAAACACATGGTCTGGTACAACATCAAGTGGAGTAAGGCGGGTGAAATACATACCCTCGGCTTAGTGTGTACGTATACAAAGCGGCTTGGTTGCAGATGCATGAAAAAGAAAAAGAGAGAAATTGAGTATGTGTATGTGTAAAAGAGCACAAGCAGTAGCTGTTGAGCAACGATGGTCTACATGGTCATGCTCCAATCAGCAATGTTGCTGCACCGCGGAGATCACCGGCATACATCCGAGGCAAGCTTTCTCCTCTTCTTGTCTTGCTGTAAGAAACAGCAACATCACTCCTCTTAGAAAAGAGAAGCAGTAACGAGAATTACATGGCGTCTTGTACAACATACTGCAACTGATCGAGGTAGTCTCATCTAGAGGAGCTTGTATTGCAACAACATCACACGTGTAATAGGCAACGACGACAAGTCCAAAATGTGGCAAATAAGATGAGGATTGGGGGGTGGGTGGATTGTATGCCAAATATTATCAAGGCGCTGTTTATTGTTTCATTCAGGAGAAAGACGACAACAAGGAGTAGCAAGAGAAAAAAAAAGCTGCGTGAGGTTAAAACCTACAGAGACTCGTGCTCAATGTCTCTTTCTCGGGGGGAACACAAGAATGATGATCCATTAACGTGTGTGTTGTATAAGGAGACATTGCTGTATCTCGAAAATCGTTGCATGCATATGATGATTCTTTTCAGGCACGTATGTCTCCATATCCCTTGTATCGATGACATAGGTGATGGAGGGGTGCAAAGGTGCGAAAAGAGGGTCTCGTCTCGTTTGGGACACAATAGCAATGATTTTGGGTTCAAGCATCAATCTGTATGCTGCAGCTCGCCTTTCCGGGCATAGAAGCGGTGTCACATTTGTTGCATCGGCGTGGTCGACACAGTTGGCCGATCCCGTAGCCCGCTCTCAAGCCGACAGGCATGAAACCCGTCATCATGTCCGTGCATAAAACATATAAATATCGCCTGCCACGTTGCAAAAGACTCCCGCTCTCAGTTGCATAATTCCTTGGCTCAAACATCCCTTCTCTCTCTCTCTCTCTCTCTTTTCCTCTCTCGCTCTTTTCCTTCGTCCTCTTTTCACGCATACACGCATCATTACCTTCAACGTTTCCTATACACACACAATAAAACATCCAATCATGTATTTTCTTCCCTCACCACCCGCATCACCAGTTGAGCAATATGAAGACTTCGATGATTTTATGATGGACGACGACAACAACGAAGCCAACATCGTTTGTGGTTCTTGCAACAAGGCTCTTGGATCAGACTGGTTCTGCTCAAATTGTCACAAGAAGTGTTCCACCTGTAGCAGGCTACTGACACAAAGCTCGGACGACTATTGCACTCGTTGTTGGGTATACATTCCTTCTCGAAATATCTATGTACCCAGCCAACGTCAACTTGCTGCAATGATGAAATCGATGCCTTCGCCCACCAATAGCTTCACATCATCCAACAAGCGCCACCACCATCATCATCATCAATAACTCCACGTATACAAGATACATCCTACTACGCATATATATATCCGCAATGACCTTCATTGATATCACGCCGCAACACACACACACACAACAACCACTTGTCTCAATAGTACATATATATAACCTACCTCCTCACATTTCCGATTTTTGCCCTCTTGCTGTGCAACTTTTGCCCCTTGTCGACACACACACAATCCCCCTTTTTTCCCGCAAGTTGTTGTCTCTCTCGTCCGCTGTATACTGTTTGTTCCTATTAGTGCTGTATTGCCTCTTTCTTTCCTCTTTGTTGTATATTATCCGCACACGCAATCACACACATGCACACAATCAACCATGCTGTGTTAGCAACTACACCAATACAAATAAATGATATTACACCATTTTCATTTTGAATATCCTGTGACAAATGGCTCTTACCCCTTTCTTGTTTTCACATCAGCAGCAGCAGCAGCAGAAAGTCAATCCTTGTCTTTTTTGGAGTGTGCGTGTGTCTTGGAACATGCAGGTTGACGATGTAGGCTGTGGTACGGGTTGCCTTTTTCAGCGTCATGCATACGCTTGCCTCTGTCCCCCCACACTAAATTTAGAAATTACCACGGTGATCCTATGCATGGTCAACACAAAGTCCATTTGTTTGTAGTACCTTTTTCGATAAGTCTTTTTTTTTCTCTTCACCTGACACAGAGCCACTTGGAGGGTTGCACACGCTCAACTCACACATGCGCGCGCATTTCCAGGGATCGACATTCTTATTGTGCGAGAAATCGTACGATTTCTTGTTGTCCCTGTAGTACGAGAATGGTAGAAAAGAGAAACATTAGGCGTAAACAAGTTGGCGTAAGCATGCATCATCATCATCATGGTCATCGACCTTGGATACCAAGTAAGGTGTGTCACGTAAACCAATTCCAATGCCATTAAGTATTCATCACACACACACATCTTGTCTTCTCCACCGTATCCATTATTACATAAGCATTGTAACAAATAAATGGGCTCTCATCATACGAGATCCCTATCCACAAGGTTTATTTAGCATTGTAAATGTCGAATTTAGAATGTCACGTGCTCTCCATCTCACTATGCTATGATTCTTCTTGCTCACATTGGGGTGAAAGTAAATGTCACGGCTATCGCGATAGTGATCGGGGCGAAGAAGAGATCAGTTTTTTAACCACCCCCATAAGATCATAGCAGCACCACTAGTACTAGGTGCCATGGAAGAAGAGAAAACATAGGATCCATGCCACAACATGCATTGCATCATGAGGCTAACGACGTAGCACCCCCGCTGATAATATTAGCAATAGATGATATGATGAGGAAGAAAAAAGCTGCATGCCAACCTTAGCTGCGACTATAATTGTATCGCATCGCCTGCTGAATCCTTCGACAGAGAGCTTCAAAATAACACCCGCGGCTATCAAGAGCATTATTCTGAGAATGTGCGTGTGTACATGCATGCATGTTTTTCTCTTTGATGAGCCTTAAATGAACTTTGAGTTAATCCTACCGTGGCTTTGGTGAAGAAGATACGTAACAAAGCTAATATCCATTCCTCCTCAACATGTCTGAGTAACGTGAAAATGGGTTTTCATTCCGCATCGCCTTGTCAAATCATTACATGGAATACGCAACTTTTAATCTCGATCAGCTTGTAAAAACGCAACATGACGGAGGACACTGCTGTGGACAAATTAACAACGTGCCATGCGGGAAACCCACCACTCGCTTCAACGAGGCTTGGTTAATAAAAGATGATGTTTGTTTGTTGATGTACACCCACAACCACACATTACAGAGCCCTTGCATTGTTGTCACTACTATGTAATCAGCATCATTTGCAGCCGCTAATACATTTGACGACAATGGTTTTAGGAAAACTCCTCTTTTCTTCGATCCTTCCATCTTGATCTGGGATGCAACAAAGATAATCAATTGTCAACCAGCACATCGTTTTGGGGGGTAGGAGAACCAAGGAGATAATTATTGTTGTTATTCGGTGAACGTTTACTTGCTTGTAAAGAAGATTCCAGACCACGTGTATACTCAATGTATAGCCGATGCATGCCCCTGCATGCAGGACCATGCGGGGTGTGTGTCTCATTTGTTTCAGATAAGAGGAATGGCCTTGTCCCCTCTGGACCCAACACTTGCTGACTCAGCACACGCATGCTTTATTCCATCATCCCATATTCAACAGCTATGAAAGCGAGAGTAAGTAAAAACACGCTTTGTATAGCACAAGACCATGCGTGCTTCGTTTCTTGTAAAGCTATGGATTCAAATCTCATTGCAAGAAACGAGCAAGTGAGACATCTGAGTTAGAATATAGATGACAACAATGAGCGTCGGTAGCTTATTGAATTGACAGCTCTGACATCATTGCGGACCAAGGTAGAGTATTGTTCTTCATTTTCTTGTCATATTTCAAAATTTACTGGTCCGCATGTAAGACTTGGCTGAGAGCACGACATCCCGTTAGTTAATCCGCTTGCCTATATTTAGTCCCTCACGGTGGAAGTACGCGATGCGGCATGTTGAGTTACAAGCTGCTAGTTGTCAATTACCTGGTTATCCGATTGTTTTCTAAAGATCAAATACCCCGTCAATAACCCGCTTACAGCTGACCCAATGGCTATTTTCGAGCACTATGCATTGATCCATGGATTGATGATGATCTAATTATGACTACCGTTTGCCTTTGGAAGCCTTCGAATGAATGGCTATCGTATTCAAACGTCTTCAAAGCCTTAAACTGGCTAAGAGCCTGATTCACGTTATGCATAGCGCTGCCAAATCGTTTATTCAAGCACAAGCTTAATGAGACATGTTAAAGAGTACTATGTATAACTTGATACTACTAATTGCACCGGATTACGAGTCACCACAAGGGGGAGGTCAAGTTGGGCGTGTCAACATGGGATGAAGTGCATACCTGGATATGCGTATGATTACGAAGCAGTGACACCAAAGATGAACCATGATCAAATGCCTACCATGCATCATGACCTAGCATCACTTCTCGTCACGTGAGCCGTTCTTTGGAGTTGTATGCAATGACACGGTATCAATAGTTTAGTGTAATGATCGTCTTTGTTCAAGACATGTTGATCAATCAGGCGCTTTTCTTTTGCCATGGCATTTACAAGTGGATGTGTTCTCACATTCATGCATTTGCCGTACCTTAAACCTTTCTATAATACAATGCATCAAGTGTCAATTAGGGAGGAAGATCCTTGCTATAGAGGATCAGAAATGGTTGACAAACGCAAACTCTTATTCGTTAAAACAGCCCTTTAATGCAACATCATTTAAAAGAGATAGATTGTTGAGAGGTAGTACAATGAATTGCTACAATGGGAGCGATACTCCGATTTGGAAAGTTTCTATCATCTGGTGGGCGTGCATTGTCCAAAGGTGAATGGATGAACACGAGCTGGCACTGGATGCGTGCAAAACATGGAGTTGGATGGTTGACAGGTTGCATAAAGGATGATCATCATAGTTGCCATGGGGTAGGATGCACCAATCGTTCAAGATGATAGCGGCAAGCACAATGGTCAAGTTGGCAAGGGATCCATAACAACAAAGGCTCCTTTTCTACGCGTTGTGTATATCCAATTCCTTCCATTCCAAACCAATACCCATATCCATATCCATATCCATATCCACAGGTATTCGTATGCATCAAAGAAAGCTGATCCTCGTAAATAAACTGGTGCTATATCATGGCTATTTGCTGTTCACGTAAAAATGGCCTGAAAGGTAAGTTGCTGCAAGTAAAGGAAGCTGTTTGAGACAATGGAGCTGAGACCTCGCTAATGGCAACTGCTGCAATGAATGCTATTACGCTTGATCGTGGTAGAGGAATGTGCAAGAGTGTGTGTTGTGTCGAGAGACTCGTGTGTTGTAGAAGAGTGACAAGAAGGCTGTGTACACGCCATGGACTTGCCATTCAGTCAAAGACAATCGGATCAAGACAATCGTAGGATTGACATGATGGTTTGAAGCAGGACAATCGATCGCAGGCGGATGTTATACTTGAATGGTGTAACAGTTGAGAATGAGAGGAAGAGGCAAGGTGCTGGAAGTGGAAGAGGTGGAAATTAAAGAGGTCGGGCACCTCTTGTATAAATGTATGAACACTGTGCATTAATCCTTGATATTGAGATTGCCCCTCTCGAACCTGAAACTTTCACACAAGGTGCTCTTGGACATGCTAACCAACTTTGTCATAAAAAGGAACCTATACTTCATTATAAAATCTTGAATGGGAGGGTACAATGTGGGATTTACTATGGAGATCGGAAAGCATGTCAGCGCCGGATTCATGATTTATCGAAATAGTATGTATTACCTTGGGATTCCCCATTTCGAAGATGAAAATTTGTCAGAAGGTTCGCTGGGACATGCTGAGCAACTTCATTCAAATAAAAGTCGCAGACTTCATTGTGAAGAATTAAAATGCGGGGCGACCCAAATGGTGGATGACGGGCAATAAAGAACGAGCAGCCCTCCGCCCCGAAGTTGCTCACCTCCAACTAGAAAATTAGACAGGGACGGTGCTCTCGCGCATGCTGATCAACTTTTTCTAATAAAAACTTTACGCTTCATTTGTAAATTTGGAATGGGAGCGTCCAAAAGTTTGAAAGACGGAGACATTCGCAGGGTCTGCGATTCATTAATTTTCATGTTTGCTGTTGGAGCGTAGCTCAGTCAAATCGGCTCGGATCAAGAAACTTGGATGATGGAAACGCTCGGCTGGAGCAGGAGAATCATTCACATGCATTGGTTTGGGCAACAACGTTGATTGAGAGGAAATGGCTGTTAGCTGGCAATACATGGTCTATTGTCGATAGTATACAGTATCATCCTTCCATCCTTCCAGTCATGCAAGGTAGTTGTGTTACACAAAGACGTCCCTCTGCATCTCCGGCTGTATCAGGGTCAAGCTACTTCACAATGAACAACGACCACTTTTCATATAGCATCACGCTTACAGCATATGTAAAACATAAAGACAGCCATATCTCAAAACTTTACAATGAAGCGTGGGGTCTTTAAGAGAACAAAGCTGCTCGGCTGAGTGAAAGCGATCTTGTGTCAAAGTATGAAGTTCATCG